>NW_012151951.1:14423518-14637781 GCF_000956105.1 Propithecus coquereli | reverse complement strand
GAGATATTTGATATGATTTCAATCTTCTTGAATTTGTTAAACCTGTTTTGTGGCCTAATATATGATCTATTCTGGAGAATGTTTTGTTTGCACTTGAAAAGAATGTACATTTTGCTGCCATTGGATACATTTCAGTCTTTCAAGAGTTAACCAATTGACTGTTTTCTCAGAAATAAAGATTATCAAACTGGGGAGTTTTACTAGCGGATACTATCAACTTTCAAGAAATGTCTAATCTTTGTGCTATATAACCTGTCCCAGAATATCAAACTTGATCAATAGCTCTACCTAATTCAGTTTTGGGGCTACTGAGGAGCAACTGTCACACTATGTGTGGCAATGTCTTTAGGGTGCATGGATAGAAATTGAATTGCTGGGCAGTGTTTGTCATCTCAATTTTCTGCCAATCACCTACTTTATCTCCTCAGAACAAGATAGCTATGAATAATGACATATTTGATAATGACTTTTTTAAAATTCTTAGCTCATTGCTTTAGAATACCTGTAATATCTCAAATTACTTCAATAGAAAATTAGATCCAGGTCTATATAAACTTTAAATAAGTTGGGGTCTTCAGAGGGCATTCCCAATCTTGATTCATCCAAGTGTGCCTCAAGCACATGGGATAAGAGCATGTGTCATGTCTTGTGGGAGGAAGTGCATGGCATTAGAAGGAGACTAATGAAGCTAACGGAATTGCTTAAAAATCATTGCTAGTTTTCTCTTTCTGAGTCCACCCTGGCTTCAGTTGTTGTTCAACTGTCCCAGCATGGTGAATGCATCATGATTCATAACAATTTTTAAGACTCATGCAAATAGTTCTCACTATTGCTCTGTTTTTGTGCAGCATTTCAAGGGCTAACCCTACTAGAGGGACAGATCTTGCTTGCCATACGGCCTAATACTGGTGGAGCAAGTAGAGGAGTGAAAGATGCTGGTTCTAGAGGATGACCCTCTAACAAGGAGGCTACAGCTGTGTTGTATCCAGACCACCAGTGCCTTATTTCTAGTTCCTAACTTTCTCCTGGCACAATAAACTACAGTCGTTGAGGTCGTCTGAATATCACGTTTTTGAAACCTGAAAGATCCTAACAAATGCCAAGGATTACTTTCTACGAGTTGAACGCCCTGCCCTATAGAAGGATTTCATCAATAGCAATAGAATGGCTATTGGAAAAAGATGTTCTTGCACTCTCTTCAACATAGACTATTAACATTTTAAACATTTTGCCATTTTTAATAGACTAGAATTGGTATTTTGTTTGTATGTTTTAAAAATACATTAAAAACTAATTTAATGTTCAGAAAATAAGACTAACCAACATCAGTATACCCACCATCAAGAATTTTAAGTGTTTTTTGCTTCAATTTTTTAAATAAAGAAATACAATATTAATAAAACTAACGTTTCTTTTTTTCTCATTTCTTGTTCAATTTCTCAACCTCCCTTTCAGAGAAAACCTTTATTGTGAATTTTCTCCATATTCTTCCAGTTCTTGTTTTTATGCTTTTTTTCATTTAAAACTATATTAATAAAAAATAAACACAGTATTGGTTTGGATTTTAAACATCTGTATAAATCTTTTATATTGTACATATCTGTGGTATACTTTTTAGATGTTTTCATGCCAATGCATGTAATAGATCCAGCTCATTCTTTTAATGATTGTATTGTATTCTATTGTGTGTGACTACACCACAATTTATTCATGCCTTTATTGAGGAACATTTAGTTTTTCTCCCTAATTTTTTACTATACAAAGCCCTGCTGCAATGAACATCCTTGCATGTATGTGTGGCACTGTGTTTGGGGTTTGTGGGTAGAAAATCAATGGCTGCACTACAGAGTATATATATTTTTCAGTTTTACTATATGTTGCCAAATTGTTCTCAAAAGTGACTGTATCAACAAACATGATCACCAGCAGTAATCTCAAGAGTTGTCCATACTTTTGCCTCGTCTGCCTCTCTGACCTTCCTCCTCTATGTCTGCATCTCCATCCCTGATGGCTTCTGTTGACTTGAGGCTTCTGCTAACTCTTGGATTCTGATTATGTCACCTTTGCTCTTATTTCATCTTGGCTTAAATGTCACTCTTTCAGAAAAATTTGACTGATTAGGTCCATCTGTACTTCTTAATAACTCTTACCACAATTTTAATTCATAAATGATTGTGTATTTGTCTTCCCTATTAGACTCTAAGCCCTATGAAAGGAGGACTTTTTTGCCTAATTTATTTCACTATTTTCAACACCTATTGTGGTACTTGATAAATAGTTGTTAAAGAAATTAATGCATTCAAACCTCCTAAAATTTCTCCAACTGTCCTGCCCAGTCATCAGTCATTATGGGGTGCCTCTGTTGGGCAGAACACCAGTGAAGGACAGTACAGTGCTGTGATTAAGAACAGGAGTTTGAGAGCCAGAGAGACTTGGGTTTGAGTCATGGATCAGCAATGAATTAAATGTATACAACGCTGGGAGAGTTACTGAAACTTTCTATGTAATAGTTTCAGTCTTAAGGAAGAGAAGCTAATAGTATTATTTGCGTCATAAGGTTGTTATAAGAATTGAGTGATATAGCACATATAAAGCACTTAGTATGGTACCAAGCACATATTATGTATGAAAAAAATGGTAGCTATAGGGATACGAACAAGCAATTTACAGAGAAAGAAACTCTAGAGGTTAATAAGCACATAAAGAGATGCTGAAATGAATTAGCGATCAAAGAAATACAAATTAGAACAACAATGACACATTACTTTAAACCTATTAGACTGTCGCAATTAGGATAATGCCAAGTGTTGGTGGGAAGGTGGGACTATCAGAGCTCTTGTGCACAGCTGCAGGGCTACAGAGTGGCACAGCTGTTCTGGGGAACAGTATGGACACATGTAGGCAAGTTACCTGTGAGCATACTCTGTGCCCAGCAATGCCACTCTGGAATATAGCCAAGATGCGTTCTCACACAGTTCCATAGGAAGACAAGTGGGTGTTGCAGTGGATATTGCAATGCTATTTGTGGTGGAGAAAGCTGAAGGAAATCTGGGTACTCCTTGTTGGGAGTGTGGGAAGATATCGTGGAGCAGATGCGCCCCATGAGGCATTTAAGTTCTACGGCGTTCTTAGTTTAAAGAATAAATGGAATGATGAATGTTCTTGATGCCGCTATTATCAGGTACTATTCTGGGTGCTGCAGATAAGCAGGAAGGGAGGAAGACAAAGTCCCTGCTTTTTTTTTTTTTTTTTTTTTTTTGAGACAGAGTCTCGCTTTGTTGCCTGGGCTAGAGTGAGTGCCTTGGTGTCAGCCTAGCTCACAGCAACCTCAAATTCCTGGGCTCAAGCAATCCTTCTGCCTCAGCCTCCCGAGTAGCTGGTACTACAGGCATGCGCCACCATGCCCGGCTAATTTTTTCTATATATATATATATATATATATATATATATATATTTTTAGTTGTCCAGATCATTTCTTTCTATTTTTTAGTAGACACGGGGTCTCACTCTTGCTCAGGCTGGTCTCGAACTCCTGACCTTGAGAGATCCACCTGCCTCGGCCTCCCAGAGTGCTAGGATTACAGGCGTGAGCCCCTGCTTTTGTGGAACTTATACTTTCAATGGGGAAAGATACAGAATAGACAAAGAAAAAAATGAATACATAACAGCATAATATCAAGTGATGCTATGTAGTAAATGCTATGAAGTAAAATAAAACAACATAGGAGACAGAGATGATGGAGGAAGGGGGCTGCTAATTTTGCTAGTTTGGGCAGAGACAGTCTCTCTGACAAGGTGCCTTTTGAGCAGATACCTGAATGAAGTGAGGGAGGGAAATGTCAATCACTGCAGGAAGAACATTTCGGACATCGGGAGCCGCGAGTGCAGAGGCGCCAAGGCAGGAGCATGCTCAGCACGTGACAGAACCAGCAAGGAGGCAGTGAGGCTGCAGCAGAGTGGGAGATGGGGAGGGCGGTCACAGGTGTCACAGGTGACACCACAGAGGTAGCTGTGAAACAGATTGGTTATGGAGCCCTTGCAGTTCTCCCAACAAGGGATAATAATGGCTTGGACACAGAGTGTAGCAATGGAGTTAGGAAAGTAGTTAGGAAAGTAATTCCTGCCTCATTCTTAAGGTAGAATTGATAGAATGCGCTGACAGTTTAGACAATGGTAAAGGTGGGTCGGGGTGGGGCAGAAGGCAGGGGCCATCAACAAGAATGTCAAGAATGAAGAAAAGAGAGAGAGAAAGAGGAATCAAGAATGACTCCAAGGGTTTTTGGACTGGGCAGGTAGGTGAATGGAGGAACCATTTGCTGCAATGCTCCTGCCTGGGGGAAGAGTACTCGGTGTCAGTGTGGACATGTCCATCTGAGACCAGTCTGATTTTTCCTCCTTGCATGAGTCTAGCATTTTCAGGAATTTGATTTTGGTTATGTCAAGTTTGAAATGCTTATTAGTCATCTAATTGGAGATGTTGAACAGACAATTGACTGTATGAGTTTGGAGTTCAGGGAAGAGGTCAGACCTACAGATATAAAATGCAAAGTGATCAGCATACAGAGAGGAACTAAAGCCACAGGACTGGATGGGCTTGGAAGAGGTCTTGGCCCGAGTCCAAGGACACACAATCACTTAAAGGTCAGGGAAATTAGGAAGAACCAATAAAGAGACAGAGAAAGAGCAAACCTGTGAAGCAGAAAGAAAACCAAAAAAGGGTGTCATCCCAGAAACTAACTGAAAACATCTGAAGACAGCGTTGATCAAATGCGCTGAACTCTGCTCGGCTGGTGGCTTTGAGGTCTGAGAATTAACTCCTGGATTTGGGAAAGTGGAGGATTTGGTAACCTAGATCAGAATATTTTCATGATACTGTGGAGATGAAAGCTGATGGAATTATGTTCAGGAAAGAATAAGAGGAGAGACAAAGGAGAGTTTGAGAATAGACAACTTGTTAAGTAAGGGGTTTTGTTGTGAAGCAATAGAAAAATGGTATGGGAGCTGGAGAACAGTGGGGTTTTGTGTTTCTTCCTTTTTTTAATATGAGAGAAAGTGAAGCATTTGTGTATCATTTGGAGTGATCTGTTAGAACAGGAAATGTGGACGATTCAAGAGAGGGAAGGCTACCTGCAGGAGCAAAGCCCTTGATAAGGCGGGAGAGGCAGGCTCCAGCGCACGAGTGAGCACAGGAACAGTTCAGTGCATCCACCATCAGGAAGTGACAGAGGATGTATGCGCAGATGAGGATAGGTTGATAGATTTGGTGGTGGGTGGATGTGGAAATTCTGTTTTGATTGCTTCTATTTTCTCAGGGAAATAAGACCAGATCATCAGTTGAGAGTAGGCAGTAGGAAGGAGGAGTTGGAGGTTTAAGGAAAGTGTGTATTGGTTTTTATTTTATGATTTTATTCTTCTGTGAGTAACAGACACTCAAAATAACAGCAGCTTAAATAAGTTAGAAGTTTGGAAGTAGGCTACCCAGCACTGATGTGGGAGCCCTACTCCCTGAAGTTCTTGGGGATTGGGGCTCCTTTCAGCTTTCTATTCCACCATTCCTAGGACAGAGCCCTCATCCTCATGGTCTGAAATCCAGCTCCGGCTGTCATGTGGATGTTCCAAGCAGTGGAATGAAGAAAAGAGAAGGGAAAAACTGTTTGGTGTCTATAATCTTTTAGAGAAAGTTTCCAAAAGTTGCCACATGAAAATTCTATTGGGCAAAATCTGGGTACAAACCCACATCTAGCTGCAAGGTAAACTGGGAAATGTCTTAATTTGGGCGGCCATATGTCCAACTAAAGATTCTATTACCGAGGAAGGAGTACAGAGGTTGGGGGGTGCCTGTCAGTCCATGCCATGGTGTGAACTAGTTACCTTGCAGAATGGGATAAGGAATGAAGGAAATGTAAAAGTTTTGAGTAGTGAGGTCATACTGCTTCAGTACTTGTGGGCAGAGAAAATTGGGGTTTTGCCAGGTAAATTTAACAAAAGGTGAGAGAAAGGGAGTTGAGTATGTGTGCAAGGGAGAGAACATACTGATGAAACTTGTAATCTGTGCTGGGTGATAAAAAAGGAGAGGACAATTAAAATTGGAGAGAAGTTTTAGAGAGGAAAAAAAAAAAAGAAGTCAATGCCCAGATGTTATTGATGAGGCTCAGATAATCTTGTAGCGGTGGTGCTAGGGTAGGGGGCTGGGAAGACAGCAGTAGGCAATCTGAGAGCGGGAAGGTGACACATTTATAGGGAACGACAGTTGTAAAATTGGAGAAGTGAGGAGTTCAAGGATATGAAAGGCTGAGTAACGTGTATGGATCGTCTATGTGAATGATGAAGTGACCAAGAACAATGACAGGAACAGTAAAGAGAATCACTCCAGTGGGGCGACAGGATGGCCAATAGGTAACTACAACGGGCGATGACAGATAGCACGTGCTTCAGAGAAGCTGGAGACTTCGAGGAAAGATGGAGGAGAAATGGCCTGGAGGTGGCAATGAAGAACGGAAAGAAACCTGCCGCACTCCAGACTGTGGTTTGTGGAAGCACAAACAGCCACCATTGGAAGGGGTTCCTGGGGAAGCAACGCCTGGATTCTGAGCAAGAGGGTGATGGGAACTTTCAGAGAAGAGCTTGTGTGTCCTCTTAGGGGATTTGGTGGATGACAGCAGGAGCTCCAGCAGGTACAGTGGAAGGGTCTTGTGGGTATGGAGAGGAGGAGGACTGAGTAGCCTTTGTGCCAGAACATTTTCATGTGGGGATATGAGGAGGGTAGGGAGGGAGGTAGACAGGGTTATAGGGCCTGATAGATTTAGTCCTGAAAGTCTTTAGGGAAAGTTGCGTTATCAGTTTTACATGAACAAAGTCCCTCCTTTGGAAACTGGCCTCTTAGACAATGTCATCTTGACAGTGGCAGGTGTCTTACCAGGGACAGATGGAGCTCTAGGGGCTTCCCTTAAATGTCATGAGGGCCATGTCACAGCCCCAGGGGAGCTGTTCAACAGTGAGTGGACCTGTCTTTGGAGGCCTGGAACTCTGGAGGCACCAGGGTTGGGGTTGGGGGTTGGGGTTTGGGGGGGTCTCACAGGAGGGGGTCGTCAAACCAGCATAATCCTTCTTGGGACCATCTCAATGGATACTGAATGAAAATACATTTGACAAAATTCATACCTATTCCTGATTTAAATTCAGAATAGATGGATACTTCTTTCACATAAATTTAAAACCAAAGTCATGCTGCAAAGTTAAAAAAGCATTCTTGTTAAAGTCATGAATAAGAAAAAGATGCCCACTATCACCACAATTACTCCACATCGCCTCGGAGACGATGATATACATATTGGAGAAAAAGGCATACATATTGGAAAGGAAGTTGCACAATAACTATTTTCACATATGAGTGTAAACCTGGAAAAACTAAGAGAAGGATTTAAAAAGTATTAGCAACTAAAAAAGAACCTAGTAAAATGGTTGGTTAAAAAATTGTAGTATATAAAAATGAATAGTTATCTTTTATGCTAACAATAACCAGTTAGAAAATGTAATAGAAAAAAGTTCCATTCACAATGGAACAACAGATGAAATATCCATGAATAAATATGGCAAGAGATGTGTGTTGTGTAGGATTTGTATGAAGAAAACCTTGAAACTATAATGAGATTTATTAAACAAAAGTTGAATAAATAGAAAGATACACTATACTGATCTTGAATAAGATGCTTAGACTTTGTAATTACATCAATTTCCCAAATCGAATCTATAAATTCACTATGATCCCAATCAAAACACAAAATTTTTAGGACAAAATAATGCTTGAGTTCCTCTAGAAAACAAACCATGTGAAATAGCTAGGAAAAATGTGAAGGAAAAGCAGCATTATAAATGGAGAGTTGGATATGAAGATACTACAAGAAATTAAGATGTATTATGGAGGGGGAGGAGGAGGGGGTGGGCGAAAACCTACCTAACGGGTACAATGAACACTATCTGGGCGGTGTGCGCACTTACAACCCTGACTCAAGCATAACAAAATCAACACATGTAACCACAAACACTTGTACCCCCGTAATATTTTGAAATTAAAAAAAACACATGATGAAGCTGAAGTAATTTAAACAGTTTGGGAATATGAGTAGGAATAGAAAAATAGAGTCTAGAAATAAACCCAAATAAATATGGGAATTTAGAATATGATGAAGGTGGCATTTCAATTAAGTAGGGGTGGGTTATTAAAAAAATTGGACTGGGACCACTGGCTAGTCATATTGGTGAGGGGGTAGGGGGTACCAAGAACTCTACCTGCTCACTACCTGTGTGGCCACAAACTGGTGGCCTGACCTAGTGTTGTTCAGCCTGAAAAGTTGACAGTAAAAAAGTTGGAGTCGTTTCTGACCTTTCGACATTGGGAGATTTCATGTCACTATTTGCATTTTAAATAGGGTGCTCAGGAAGGCCCCTGTGGGAGGGTGGGTTTTGGACTGACTAGCTGGAGAGAGGAGGTCGGGAGCACAGGGAACTCGAGACGGGCACAGACTTGATGGCTCCAGGAAGAGAAGTTAGGGCAAGGTGGCTGAGATGCAATGAGTGAGCAGAAGAGGGAGTGAGGCTTCCAGAGCTTGGGGGCGGGCGGCTGCTGGATCCTGTAGGGCCTGCAGGCCACAGCACAGAGTTTGGATTTTATTCTTAAGAGCAAGGAGAAGATGCTAGCAGGAGCGAAGCTGCTGATGGTGGGATGACATAATCTCATCCGTATTTTTTAAAAGATGACTGTGAAATAGTTAAGATGGTAAATTTTGTGTTATATGTATTTGGCCATAATTTAAAAAAATGCTAATAAAAAAAAGATCACTGTGCTTGTTGTAAGAACAAATGACTTGAGCTGAGTAGTAACGACTCCTTTTAAGGGATGCATTTTCATTGTCCAGTTCACCGCCCTGCACTCAGCACCACCTGGTTATTTTTATTCACACAAGCAGCCTGCCTGGCTCATATCTGCACTCTGCCTGTACGTTTGTGTTTGCGATCCTTGTCTTACAACAAAATAAATTCCAGAAGGATAAAAGATTCAAACATAAAATTTGCCAACAGAAGAAAACATGCGTGATTGTTTTAATCTTGAATCAGGAAGGTCTTTCTAAGTTTGACAATGATCCAACAATGGAAAACATTGTTTGCTACCATTATAAGTGATACAGAAGCTCTTTAAAGGGGGAATAAAGGAGAAGCCAGAGAAAGTTGATCAGAGGAGATGGAAATTAACTGGGGTTTGCGTAAGACTATAAATACCTAATGGCAATTATTTGCTGAGCACGTACAATATGCTGACACTGTGTAAAGCACTTCATACATATTACTTTGCTTATTCTCAAAATAAGATACTTACAATAAAAGTCTTATTCTACTTTGTTTTTTTTATAGATAATGAAGCTGAAGCTCAGAGCAGTCAAGTTACTTGTCCAAAGTCACACAGCTGGGAAATGGAAGAACTGGGATTTGATCACAGGCCTTAAGCCTAATATCTTTTGTTTGCTCACCCAGACTATCTCTTCACCCTGCTTTTACCCTGGAGAGGATGTTAAGAATTTCATCAGTGCACGCTCTTGCTCTCTGCTTCCTTTTGGGTTTTGCCTATGGGAAGTGCTGGCAGATGACTAGTGCAGAGTGAATTCAGGATATTTATTTTCCCAACTCCCTTCCCACTGGTTGCCATGGGTTGGCTTCCCACCTGTTCTGAAGCCGCAATGCTTGTCTAATCATTCTCTTCTCCCCATCTTTCTCTTTCGTCTTCCTTCTTGTGCCCCTCCTGGCTTAGGAGTGGCCATGGCCCTGCTGCCCTGGCCTGCTCTGCACCATCTCCTGTTAGTGTCCCTGAGGCTGCCCACGGTCTTGTAAATAGTACCTAAATTAAATTTTCCACCAATTACCTTGTTTTCAGTGTGCCTTTTCTCCCCTGCTGGGCCCTGAGTGATCCAAATCTGGTTCTTAGGCCTAGGCTCTTTCTCAGAAGGGGTTACCACTTGAGCACCCGGTTGGGGGTTGGGGGTTGAAGGGGTGGGGTGTATGGTGGAGGGGGAGCTCAGGTGGCAAATAGCAGGAAAGAGTTGTGAAAGTATTGGGGGATTAGATGAGGAGAGTGTCAAATTGCAAGGCTGAGAAGTTCCAAGACTTTCCTGGCTTTCAGATGACCCAAACCAGCTACATATTCATTAGGAAGTGTGGCAGATTCATTCACTCTGGCGTGGGTGGAATGAATCCGGCCTGTGTACGTTTTAGGGTGGGGTGGGGGTGCAGGGCATTGCTGGTGTTGAAAAGGATGGGAGTAGAAAAATGTTTCCAACAACGCAAGTTTGACGTGCACCCTTTTTCTTCTTGTGCATTCCCTGGGCAACTCAGCAAGGTCTTTCCCACCCCCGCCCCTCCCCCCACTCCAGGCCCCTGCAACCTTTCCTCTCTGGCTGTAGCACTCTAGAAAAATCTCAGCTCAAGATTGATGGCTTCATAACCTGCCCGGAGTCCTTGTGCTACTGCTGCCGCGTCATGAATCATCAATGCTGCATCACCCCACTCCCACCAAAGAGGACCCCAAGGACACTTCTGAGCGTGGGCGGGCGCTGGAACTGCTCCTGCTTGCCGGACATTGGGACTGTGGCCATGAGGAAGCGGGGACTGGGTGTGAGGAGCTGCAGGCAGGGGAAACTGTTCTCTGGGCTGGGAGGACCCAGCAGCTTTGAATCAGAGCTATGGCAAGGTCTCCTTCCAGTGTTCCAGTCTGGCTGTCTTTTCTACACACTCCTCTGGGATTAATTTAATCTTATTGCAATCACGACAACAATAATAAGAGTTTCAGTTGATTGAATCGAATGCTTACGTTAAATCAGGCTTTACGTACATTTTCTAGTTTAATCTTGGCAGAAAGGCAAGCTCGGTCTTCTATCCCTGTTTTGCAGTTGGAGAAACTGAAGCAGTGAGCAGCAAACCAGAGATTCAAACACGGTTCTGATCCCAAAGCCTGAGCTCTTTCCGATGTACTTTTGCAGCCATGAAAGTGGACCTCAGGTTGTAGAGAAATCTCTTCTGCACCGGGTTCTTTTCTTCCGAAGTGAACATCTTTTCTGCAGTGGTTTCCGTTGGTCCCCTGCATTTGCGTCCCAGGGCTGCCGTACCACAAACCGGGTGGCTGCAACACCAGAAGCGCGCGAGCTCGTAGCTCTGGAGCTAGAAGGCCCAGATCGAGGTGTTGGCAGGGCCACGCTCCTGCTGAAGGCGCTAGGGAAGGGTCTCTGCCAGGTCTCTCCTAGCTTCTGGCCGCTCCTTGGTTCGTGGCAGCAAATCCTCTGGGCTTCACATGGCATTCTCCCCGTGCGCATGCCCCTGTGTCCAAATTGCCCCCTTTTATAAAGATACTAGCCATTTTGGATTAATGACTTCACGTTAACTTGATTATCTGCAAAGATCTTATTTCCAAATAAGGTCACATTAACAAGATTTCAGCATCTTTTGGGGACACAATTCAGCCCATAACAGGCCCCGCACAGCTGTCTGGCCAGCTGTGCTCTGTGGGCTTCTCCCCAAGATTGTCGGGCATTCTGTGAGGTCTCCAGACACGGGAACATGGGGGTGTAGGGGAGGGCGGGGAAGGGGATCTCCTTTTGGGGGTGGGGGTAGGGGACAAAGAAAAGGGAGGAAAAACAGCAAATCCCTCTGCCCTTTGCTGCCCTTGAGGAGAGTTAGTGCCGTAAGAGGCTTTGGGGCCTCGCTAACTCCTCGGCATCTCCGTTTTATGAAATGAGGGTTTGCAGCCGCAGTTCATGGAAGCACACAGATTACCATTAGCGATAGCGCCTCCCAAGCACTGTACCTATTGTCCCAGCTCACCGAATGCCAGACAGCGCTCCCGCGGGGGAATCTCACAGCGAACAGGGTGCAGCTCCACCAGCAGACTCCGTATCTCTCCCTGCCTGAGAGCCTGGGCCACTCGATATCCCGGAAGATAGAGACCAATCCCCCGCACCAGAGAGAAACCGATCAGTCGAGGAGGAGAGGGCTCCGCTTAGAGATTAGCAGAGCTAGGGGAAAAAAATTAACAGCAGCTAATTCAGTCACACTTAATTTAAAGTCTTCCCAATAAGAGGTTTAATCTAGATTGAATAAAGTAGGATCTGTGCATTTGCTGGTAACTGGAAAACTCTTGATGAAATTTTACAGGAGTTGTTGATCATCCGGTTCTTATTTCCTGCCTATCTCTAGGCCTGTTGGCGATTATTGCCGGAGAGCCAGAGTCTGTAAAAGGTTTTGCATTTGATAACAACACGGATAAGACAGGAAGCATCATATTTGAATACAAATGACAGATTTAGGTATACATACCACTTACTCACTCCCGATTCATTATTCATTCAACAAACATTTAATAAACAACTATTATGTAACAGGCTTTGTGGTGGGCTGGTGTGGGGTCACAGTTATGAAAACATTATGATTTCTTCCCTCTTGGTCTAGAAAATCCAATTATAAATGATGAAGCCACCACTCAGAGTGATGAGTGCTCTAGCACTGTGGTCCCCAACCCCCGGGCTGTGGCTTGGTCCATGTCCTGCTAGGAACAGGACTGTGTAGCACCGCCTGAGCTCCGTGTCGCCCCCCACCCCCTCTGTGGAAAAATTGTCTTCCCTGAAACCAGTCCCTGGTGCTGAAAAGGGACCGTGGCTCTAGCAGATAGTTGAGCAACATCATGTTTTGGGAAATGCAAAGGAGGGACAATTAATTCAGGGATGAGGATGAGATGCTGTCTGGGAAAGGAGTCACAGAGGAAGCGAAACTTGAGCTCCATTTTGAAGGATGAGTAGAATTTTCCAGAAAGATGTCACTTGTTTTTATCTCCCTTTTGCAACGGAAGGCCAGCAACGCTGAGTAACTTTTCTGAGGATCCAGGTTGTATTAAGAAATGGCAGAGCCAGACTCGAACCCTGGGTGCCTGACTTTAGAGACAACACTCTATGACTCCATTCTTACCATCTCTAGCCCCTTTGGCCCTGAGATTAAGGACCTTTCATGTGAGGGGCTGCAGAAGAAAGCGTGCAGGGAGGGCCTGGTCCCAGAGCAGCTGCAGTGCCCAGTGCCCCGGGGAGGCAGCAGAGGCACGGGATGCTGGGCAGGCCCTGGGCTCAGCCCCGGCAGTCCTTCTGGCACGCGGCAGCGATGAGCAGCGATCGCCACACAGGCCCGGCTGCATTGCTTCCTCTAACAACTGAATCGATTAGAAGGAAACTTCAACTTGATTAGTGGTTATTGTCTCCTGCAGCCGTGGCGCTCAGCCTGCTCATTCTGGGGCGGGGAGGGATGTTTAGAAAAAACACCAGCGGGCGTCTCATCGCCTGGGTGCGATGCAGGCTTGTCTCAGCCTCTCTCCACATCTGGTCTTTCTCTGCTTTGCTTCCATACTGGTGCTGGCCTTTCCCGGGAGAGGGCTGGGCAGGCAGGTCAGAGCAGGGCTCCTTTCGTAAACCACTCCTCCAGGCAGGGATGCTCCGGAAGCACGTGCATCCGGAGTTGTGGCAGACCACTCCCTGTGCCTGTCTACTGAACCCAGAGTCACAGGCAGAAGCCAGGCAGGCTCACCTACTAAGCCTTCTGGCATCAGATGTCTGCAGAGATGGTGGACACAGTGCCCAAGCCCCCAGACAGATCTACCTGGGCTCAAGGCCCAACTACTTAACTACGCATGGGACCTGGGGAAAGTTGTTTGACTTCTGTGTGCCTCAGTTCCCTCATTTGTAAAATGAGAGTAATAATAGTACCTCCCTCACAAGGTTATCAAGAGACCGCAACGAGACAACATAAATACGGTACTCAGCGCAGTACGTGGTCTAGGAGCAGTGCTCTGTGTTCTTAATTGTTAATTATGGAAATCCTAGCTTAGCTATTTAGGATCTGCATGGCCTTGGGCAAACCCCTGGCATCTCTGGACCTAAGTTCCCTCATGGGATTTCTGTGAAGATTAAACAAGCAGATGAGTGTGAAATGTCCTACCCAGGCAGGATGTGCAGCAGAGCAGGGACTCCACGTGCATTAGACGGATCTGTCTTTGAGTTGTGTCCGACACAGTCACCCAGGCCAAAACCAGGCAAAGGCCCCCAGAGCCCTGTGGTGGTATTTACCGGGGAGGTCTTAGGAATGGGAGGTTCCATCTCCCCTCTGCGGAAGTTCAGACTAGAGGGACAGGAATACAGTACTTGACAATTTGAGGGTCTCTAAACCTCAGTGTAAACAAGAAAGCTGAAGCCAGCACTCGAGCACTGAAAGGACACAGATTGCAGTGTGGGCAGTGTGGGGACGGGGCCAGCAGGGGCCAGCGTGGAGGAGGAAAAGGCACCAGGCAAGGGCAGTCCCCAGGTGGCTGGGGGAGGAAGGGTGAACATTTATGGAGTGTGTGCAGGGCAGATGAGTGCTAGGGGCTCCTTATCCATCACCTTCTCGAACCCTAACCCAACAAGTCCGTGGAGGGACAGTGCTAGCCCTGCGTGGCAGCGCAGACCTGGGGCTCACAGAGGCTCCAGAACAGCTCCAGTCCACACCGTCCCGAGCATGGAGCAGGATTCCAGTGGGTTCTTGCCACTCTGCTGGGCCGCATGTTTCCATTTTGAGCACATTCCTTATTGATCTCTTTCCTTTCAGGCCTTGAGTCTGTGGCTGGGTGCTGACGGAATCTGGCTTTGTCTTCCTAGCATAGCATTGCCGTTCGCATCAGCATTCCGTTCTCCTAGCCCCCGGCAGTGCCGGGCACCGAGCGGGTGCTCACAGAAGACACATTTGCTGCACAGGACAGTATAACCCAGCAAACATTAGTCGCTCTTTGTCGGCCCCCTCTAAGAAGCGGGCCTTTAGGCATTTTTCAAAGACATGTCCCTGCTCTCTGGCTCCATTGTACCCATTCCGGGGATGGGCGGATCCCTGCCCAGTGTCACTGGGTCATTCCTCGGGCTGTGGTAGATCCCAGGTTTTCATCTCCTGCCCTCCTGGACACTTTTCTTCTCTCCTTCTCTTCTCTTCTTCTCTTTTTCTCTTGTCTGTTGTCTCTTGCCCCTAGATGTTTTTCCTTTCTTCCCACTCTTACTGTTTCTTGTTGCCTTTTCCCCGCTGCCTCTCTCTCCAGCAGGTGTGGACATTGCCCATGTCTCAGGACACTTGCTGTTGCCCTGGGGCGGAAGCAGACGCAGGCTGCCCTATCGCTGCCTGGCCAGCCTGGTCTGCAGCCCGTGGCGGGAGGCAGCAGATGGGGTGCTTCCAGCACAGCTGTGCGCCAGCCCCGCGAGCTCAGGCAAGGCGAGGCACATCCACGCTGAGTCTCATTTTTATTTTTGGTCCACCTTCTTTGTAGAACAATGCTGAGAATCAAATAAACCCAAACTAGACCCTGTAATGTCTGAATGCCAGAGCTCTAGATTCAAGTTCTGGCTCTGCTGTGTGACTTTGGCCAAGTCACAACCCCTGAGCCTCAGTTTCCCTATCTGCAAAAATAAATATCACAGGGTTGCTGTGAGAGTTCACTGTGGCGACAATGGGAAAGTGTCTTATAAATGCTAGAGCTCTGGTCCCAGCTGCAGTTTTGTGGACAGCGCCCCATGTTATCCTCCACCCCTGGTCTCCCCGCTTGGGAAAGGGCCGGCCCTCTCTTCCTCGCCCTCCCCAACGGACTTTCTTCCGCCTTCTCCCACCAGCCCAGCCACCTCACCCTGGGGCTGGCCCTGCTGAGCTGTCCCTGCGTCTGAGAGTCGAGAGTCTGGCCATGTTGTGTTTGTCCACAAACTCCTGGCAGCCAGGCCGCTGATTTATCTCCCGATGCACTCTTTGCCATCTGTTTTTATATTGCTTTCAGCACAAGATAAGTGGCTCCCATACAGCGCTGAGCTTCAGAGATTGCAAAGTTCATGAGTTTGCAGAATTTATGATAAGGCAGAGAATTGTCTTAGTGCATCATTCATGTACGCAAGGTCCAGAACGAAATGCCGCTGCTTCCAGATGTTTCCTTCCTCCCTCCCATCCCCTGCTCGGGGGGGATGGCCAGCCAGCGTCCCCCATCCTCAAGCCTGGACCTCCTGAGGGCTGCAGTTCCTTACTAGTCTCTGCAGTGACACACTAGGGAGCATCTCTCTGCAGGAAGAGGGAGGAGGAGGGGACCAAAGCAGGTGGCTGACCAAAGCAGGTGTCCCCCAAGGGTGGCTGCTGACAACTGAGGTGGTGGGCAGGTGCTCATGGGGTACGTGACAGTGAAAACCATTGCCCGGTGTTTCACTCCTTCAGCTTTTGTTTTCTAAACTCTGTCACCATCTACAGTGATGATCTATATCATAAATTATAAATATGCAACTAAAAGACCAAAACTGATTGTTTAAAGTGTTTACTTCTCTGTCACACTACCCTTCACATTTGGAACTTGATTATGTCATGTCCGTTTCTTCATTCTTTGCTCCTGGAATGGAGTGACCAAACATTTGGGCTTTGGAGTGATATGACTCTGGTTTGGAATCTCAGCCCCTTCACTTACCTGTTGGTTTTACTGAGACAAGTTATTTAATGTATGGAAGCCTCAAGTTCTCCATTTAAAAATAGAGCTAATAATAGTGTCTAACTCATAGGTTATTAAGGATTAAATGAGATAATATATGTAAATGGAATATTATATTCCCCAGAAATAGAGAAAGGGCTCACTACATATTTACTCTTATTATTGACTATTGTCCTTTCTGTGTAAAGCCCCTGGGTACAGAAGGACATGGGACTGCTCTCAAGGAGTTTCAGTCAGTGCTGATAACACAGAGGATGGAGAGATGGCTGAGGGATCCGTGAGGTGTCTGTGGCTTCGCAGAAGGGGAGCCGGCATTTCAGGTGGAGGGTTGGGGACAGCTTGGGAGGACATGGTTTGGGGGCTGATTTGTGGGAGTGGGAGCCAGTCAGGTGAAGACGGTGAGAAAGAGCAACTTGAGAAGGCGAGATGGCACGTGCAAAGTCTCAGAGGCAGCGAAGCAAGTGGCTGGTTCTGGAACCATGTGTGGTTAACTGCCCAGAGTGAAGAGAACACTCAGCAAGTGTGCAAAACGAGATGGAAGATGCAGGGCCAGCTTGCACAGGGCTCATGCACCATGCTAAGGATTCTGCACTCCATGGGGAGCCACTGGAGACATCTACTTATTTATTTAAGGTAAGCTACCACGGGTTGAGGCTTCCTATGTATGAGGTATTAAAATGTACTTTACACATATTATTTTCTCATATGTCACAGCAACTTTGTAACATAGATTTTATTATGTGCCTTTTACAGATGAGAATATTGAGATTAGACCACTTGATTAAGATCGTATAACAAGTGGTAGAGCTGGAATTTCTGTATAGGTCTTTCTGACACTGAAGCCCTTCACCACTATCTTATGAGCTGTGTCATTCTGCCCTTCAAGACAGTAAGCATCCTAATGTTGTATCTTAGGATCAAGTGGGCATGGCTGGTAAATTAGAGCAAGATTGGTGAGGCCATGACCTGGAATGGCCGGGATGGAACAGGCACTGGGTTCAGCAGAGCATGCCACGTGTGCTGATTTAACGGGCTGTAGCTCAGTAAGCAGTAGGCAGAAGTGGGGACAAGTCCAAGTTGAAGGGCAGGTGTTTCGACATGTGGGTAGAGGTATTTGCAAAGCATCTGAGGTCTTTGCAAGCCCTGGAAAATAAACAAAAGGGCTTTAGGAGCTCCCTTGCCCAAGACCCTGTGTGGGTGTTGAGTGAAAGGATTGCTCTGAAACATACATGTTATATGCAAACTTAGCTTCCTGGCTAAGCATGACCGGATCTTGTATCATTCCCTTGTTTCTCTTCCCATCCCCACACGCCTGCTCCTGCTGTTCTTATGCCATTAGGCCCTCAACTGGTCTTGGCTCAAAGCAGTCTGCCCTGCTTTCTGGGCTTTTCCTCTTGACTGTTGGTTTTCCCCTCTGCCCCGGAAGCTTACCCCTTGGCCCTTTGGATGACACCCTGACATGTATAACTTAGCCCCCAGGACTCTTCTACCTGTGTGGACATCCTTGGGTGCCCCTCACACAGCTTGCCTTTTCCTTAGGGTCCTAATACAGTGCCTCTTTCACAGATGAGGAACCTGCCACAGCACTGCCAAAGGACTCAGCCAAGGTCACGTGAATTGCAAGAAGCAGAGTCCTAATTCGAACTCAAGTGTGTCCAACTCTGAGAGATTCACGCTTTTAACCCCTGAATGTGTTTTCTGAATGTCTCAGCTGGTCTCAATTGCAATGTCAGTCTCAGTTTCAGCATTCATTGGTATTTTTCAGAGGTATTTGTATTTTAATAATGAGCTCTTGAAAAAGGAAAATCCATCATAACTCAAATGGCAGAAGTTTGGCTTCCTGTTAGAATTTTCAGATAAGATTTTCTTTTTTCCCTTAGATCTGCTGTTTCTATGCTGCCTAGTATGGAAGCTACTAGCCATATGTGGTTCTTAAATATTTGAAATGTGGTTAGTCTGAATTGAGATGTGCCGTAGGTGTAAAATATAAGCTAGGTTTTGAAGACTTAGTATAAAGAAATATACTTATTCATATTTTTATAATGATTACATGTTGTAGTGATAAAATTTTGGATATATTCGGTTAAGTAAAATGTTATTAAAATTAAATTTTATCTTTTCTCTTCCTTATTACTGTAACTACGAGAGAAATTTAGATTATATACGTGGCTTGAATTTGTGGTTTGCGTTATGTTTCCATCGGACATCCTGCTCTTGATGATAACATTCCTACATTCCCTATTTTTTTCATTCAAAACGTGTTTGTTAATGGTGACTACTTTTATTGGGGATTTATTATGTTCCAGGAATCGATGTAGTTAATATACATGGTCATGCATCATTTAACAGCAGGGATACATTCTGAGAAGTGTGTTGTTAGGCAATTTTATCATTGTGTGAACAATATAGAGTGCACTTACACAAACCTAGATGGTGTAGCCTACTACACACCTAGATTCCATGGTACAGCCTATTGTTCCTAGGCTACAAACCTGTACCACATGTTGCTACACTGAATACTGTAGGCAATTGTAACACAATGGTAAGTATTTGAGTACCTAAACATATGTAAACATAGAAAAGGTACAGTAAAAATATGGTATAAAAGATAAAAATGGTGCACCTGTGTAGGGCACCTACCATTTGTGGAGCTTGCAGGACAGGAATTTGCTCTGGGTGGGTCAGTGAGTGATGGTAGTGAAGCTGAAGGCCTAGGGCCTCCTGTACACTGCTGCAGACTTCATAAACACTGCACACTTAGGCTACACTAAATTTATAAAAATATATTTTTCTTTCTTTAATAATAAATTAACCTTACCTTCTTGTAACTGTTTACTTTATAAACTCTTTAATGTTTTTAGCTTTTGGACTCTCTTGTTTAGCTTAAGACACAAACACATTGTACAAGTATACAAAATGTTTTTTCTTTATATCCTTATTCTATATACTTTTTTCTATTTAAATTTTTTTTTTCACTTTTTAAATTTTTTTGTTAAAAAGCAAGACAGAAACGCTCCCATTAGCCTAGACCTACACAGGCTAGCTTTATCAATATCATCGTCTTGCCCCTCCACATCTTGTCCCACTGGAAGGTCTTCAGGGTCAATAATACTCAAGGAGCTGTCATCTCCTATGGTAACAATGCCTTTTTCTAGAATACCTTCTGACGGACCTGCCTGAGGCTGTTTTACAGTTAGCTTTTTTAATGTATGTAAATAGAGGGAGTACACTCTAAAATAATGATATATAGTATAGTAAATACATAAGCCAGTAATGTAGTCACTTACTATCATTATCAAGCATTGTATCCTGCCCGTAATTTTATGTGCTATATTTTTATACATTTGGCAGGTTTGTTTATACCAGTGTCACCACAAACATGTGAGTGATATGTTGTGCTACTATATTATGCGCTACAATGTCACAACAGCTATGACATCACTAGGCAATAGGAATTTTTCAGCTCCATTATAATCTTATGAGATCACCGTTGTATATGAGATCCATTGTGGACTGAAACTTTGTTATGTGGTGCAGGACTATGATTGTTATACATACCTATGTAACATATAAGTATCCTTATCCCCATTTTACACATAAAGAAGATGAGAATCAAGTTGATTAAATCCAAGATTCATCAATGTTGGGAAAGCACAGCACATGGCTACAAGTGTGGACTCTGGACCAGTTGGCTTGGGTTCAAATCTTACTTCTGCTACTTGTTAGCTGGTGACCTGGGGCATGATATTTAACCTCTCTGAGTCTAAGTTTCCTGTTCTGCACTTGTAGATAAAAACAGAACTTACTTAGACTGGTTAGGAGAATTTAGTAAGTTTCTACATGTTAAACACTTTTAACAATGTCTGACATATATAACAAAGAATACATGACTATTAGCTATTATTGTCTTCAAGTGACAAGAGCTGGCATCAACCTGCTTTGCCTAACACTCTTTCCACATGACTGCCTGTTGAACATCTTTTGTATGCCAGGTACCAGACTTTCTTGCTATGGAGTATGTAACATGAATAAGAAACAGGTCTTGCCCTTGGGGGCTTGTAGTCTATAGAGAAAATAAGAACTGTAGAAAGGTAAATGATGACATGAGGAATGTAGAGATGAAAGCTGCAAGAGCTCAGATTACGGCAAGATCACTTGGACTTGGAAGCTACCAGAGGAGGATTCTTAGAGGAGGTGGTGTTTTGGCAGGACCTTAGAAACACGTGGGTTAAGGTTAGGCAGAGATATGGGTTGGGGCATTGTGGCTAAAGGGAACAACAGGAACACAAGTATAAATGCGGGAAGTGAAGGCAAGCTTAGGGACTGGTTAGGACTTCTCTTCTGCGTGAGTATGGGTTTGTGGCCAGCAATGTCAGAGACTAGGTGGACAGTCACGTTGGTGCTGGCTCAGGAGGGCCAGCAATGCCAGACTAAGGAGTCTGTTTGTCCAAGGCTAGTCTTCAGGCTGCTGCACGCGGCTGGGCAGATTGTACCCTGCACAAACCTGCCCAGGAGGGGAGCAAGTGGAGGCTGAATCTGTCCCGCCCTGGTCTCCATCAAGCCGTGCATCCTCCACCCATAAGAGGGACACCTTTTTCTAATTTACCCAAGGGCACCCCGAGCCCTGTCAGTCTTGTCACCAGTTTGTCCCTTTACCAGGCTCACTGACCACTGGCACCTCAGGGTGTCACCTTCTCCTTTTTGGGGGTGGTGGTTTCTTTTTTTAACACTTGAAACAGTAAAAGGGTTCTCTCTTAAAAAATATATGCCCCATCCATGTAGAGAGCCTCCTCTGGAATAGGCGTTCTCCCTCCCCTCCTATAACCAGGAATGACAGCTCTGTCCCCAGCTGCTTGGGATCATTTCCATACAGGTTGGGATGGCTGATGAACACCAGGATGTCTCGGTGTCAGGGCAGGAGTAGCTGCAGGGTTACCTCCCAGCGGCCCTGACTTGTGTTTGTTTGTTCCCGAAGCCAGTGTCTGCTGTGACCCCAACACCGGCCCCGCCCCCACAGGGCCAAACAGAAAAATGGTGCCTCTGCTGTCGTCTCCCGGGGAGTGCGGCTCTCTCAAATTGAGTTACTCACTGCTCCTGACTTTGCCGTCATCATTTCCTTCTGCAGCCTATTAAAACTCTATCCCTGACTAATGTAGCTGAACACACTGCTCCCACCCTGTTCTTCTGCCAGCAGCATCTGCACAAAAAAAAAATCAGCTTTGTCAGGCAGGCTTCTCTTTCCCTCTCGCTCCCTCTCCTCTCCCGTCCAAGAGTCTACGCAGGACCCATCCTCCCCAAATATTCCAGAAAGCTCCCCATGCCCTTGAGCCGTCCTCAGCTTGGATTCCAGGACTCCGGGGCAGGCCGCTTGTATCTGGGCCTGGCAAGCAGCAAGGTCCTCCCCTCACCCAGCTGCCGTCTCCACCAGCCCATATGGGCAAACAATATGCTTTCTATAGAAGCCTTCGTAGGTTCCATCCAACTCAGCACATCCCATTTCCAGCCCTGCCTGACAGTGTTTATGTGTAAGATAGGAACAAATCAGACAGTTTGTTGATACGTTCAACACATGTGGTTTGGCACGGGTTCAGGTTGAACGTATTTGGGTGTGTGTTAAATATGTTTTCGATTTGCAGCCTTGTCTTCATGCCTCTACATGTGTAACACACACACATGCATGCGCACACACGCTCTCCGATAGTATGAGGCTACATAGAAACACAGAACCACAAAATTTCAAAGCAAGCAGGCAGTGGGCTCCTCTGTATATGCTGCCTCTTCTATCTATTGCCTGGTTTTCTTTGATTTTCATGGAATTCTGGGCCTACTGAATTCTGGGGGCATTGGCCATAGACCCTGGGAGAACAGAAGAGAGGTAGATTAGGCATGACCCAAGCCGGAAGGGATGGAGGCATTTTGCAAATGTTCAGAGTACAGAACATGAAAATATTGCTTGCCTCCTTCTGAAGAGTATTTTGTTGCTGTTGTTGTTTTTGAAAAAATATGTCTCATCTAAAGATAGAGGCTGACTAATGTCCACAGCAGGAAATAAGAGCAAGCAAATTTGTCAATTAAAATCGTGTTTGTGCTTCTGTTGCCCAGGTCAATCATTTCACTAATTAGTTAATTCATTCATCCATTGATTTATTCACTTATTCATTCATTCAACATCAAATTATTTTTTTAAAAGAACCTTTTTTTCTGATTATAATAGTAGTGCATATTCATTGCAGAAATTTGAAAAATCCATTAAAGTATAAAGAAGGCAATGAGAATCACTCTCTCTTTGCTCTACCCAAAGCTAATGACTGTCTAATATTTTGGTGCATTTTCTTTCATCACAATATCCCAGAGATGGCCGGCTGGGTCCCTCGCTCAGCCTTGCTTCTTGCCCCTAAGTAAGAGTCAGCGCTTGGTCATCTCTCCTCAAAGCAAATCTACCTTCACAACGTAGCAGAGAAAAATGAAGATTTTACTGAAATTTTCAGTGGGAAGCAAAGGAGGACACAAAACATACCATACAGCAAGAGTGAGTAAAAAAGTCTCCATTACACTTCTGGGTTCTTTGCTCTGCTTCTAATTCCCACCCGCTGCAGACTGCCTCAACTCCTTGCCTAGCATTAGTCCTGCCACATAGAGCTGTCTTGCTCCCGCTCCAGCCTCCCTTCTCCCAGCATCCTCTCCTGTCTCTCTCCAGCAGTAAACAAAGGACCCATCTTAGCATCCCCCATCTTAAAAGCTGGCAGGGGCTTGCAAGAAAGGTGCACATTTTCCTTGCAATGGATAATTTTTTTCTGTCGCATTCAGATATGCATGTATGTATATGTGTGTATTATATATGTGCACACATATTATATATGCATTTTATTAAAATGAGATTTTATTATATCTACTAGTTTTTATACCTGCTAACTTTTTTCTCCCTTTTATTTTCCTTACAATTAAGTATTCTTGAAAACATAGTTTTCCATAGCTGTATAGTATTTCATTATATGATATACTATAACATATTTGACAAGGATTCTATGGTTGGACATTTTGGTTGTTAACAATTTCTGCCATTATGTATAGAACCGTGATAAACATCCTTACACATCTCCAATTATTTTCCTTAAGCACTTCTCCAGTTTTCTTAGGGTAAATATTTAACCTTGGAATTCAGGGTCAAATTGAATGAGCATTTTGAAATTTGATAGAAATTGCCCTCAGGAAATATGTTAGCATGAAACATTTATTGAGCACTTAGTGGATACCAGGCACTATATGAACTGCTGGGGATTCAAAAATATGTTTGACATATTCTTTTTTATTGAGGAGCTTACAGTTGAATATTTGCTTTAACTAAATGGTAGGTTCCCACTTCTTCTAAAACATCTATTTGATTTTGCACTTAATGATATGGTTGAGAAACTGCTGGCTTTGACCCTAAATTTATTTTTTGACTACATCTACCACAGACAAAGAAAACTTTTCTAATTCTTGAAGTCAACCAAAAACTTCTGCATATATTTGCCAGCTTATAAAACATGCAGACATAGAAAATGTTTCTATTTTTTATCTAAAAATTATTTATGTTAAAGGAAAAAATAAATACTTCTTATTTATGGATATTGAAACATATTAATTTGGTCTTGAAAGAGGAAACAGCTGTTTTGTTCATATAGATGTTGCATACTGAACATCTTGTAGGAAATCCTAAATTCTGGCTCTGCAGAACTAGTTTGCCAATAGGATGGAAATTTGTGTCTTTGCTAGGACAGTTTCTGCTCTCTCACTGCATCACTAGCATCGGTTATTGTCTTGCATTGAGGTACATTTCCTATTTAGATCATATATAAGTATTTCTTAGCATTCTTATTTAAATCATATATGAGTATTTCTTAGCATTCTTACAGCAACGAAAGAGTGAAAGCAATGAACTTGGATTATATGTGCTATGGTAGATTATATTTTTATCACCAAATATTTGCAGGGATTTTGCACCCCTGACTCAGTGATGCCAGTCCTGGCCACGTGATCAACTTTGGTCAATGAAATGTTAATGCCATGAGCTACTTCCAAGTAAGCTTTAAGATCTCTCACTTAGTTCTGTGATTTCTTTCTCCCCCTTTGCCTCCTGACCAACATGTCTCTGATGGAAGCTGTTGCTTCAGCCTGGGTCATGGAATAAGGATGACACAGTGTAAGTGAGACATAAACCTGGTATGGAAGCCACTAAGATTTTGAGATCATTTGCTACTACAGCATGAGGTAGCCTAAGATGACTATCACATATGCTAAGAAGGAGGTGCAGTGCTGTGACCCTTGCTATGTCCTTAATGCGGTTCATTGATTTACATCTGCAACATGTGGCTTTCCATTCATAACACTGGCACACTAGACTAAGCATAATTTTTGGACAATCTTTTTGGAGGGTGAGGTAGGAGACATGCATTTCACATTGCAGCAGGTTAACTATTTTCTACAAATACTGAGGATCCATTTTACATTGATACTCCAAATTTTCAGCTCTTATCTCCAGCATCTGGTGATTACCTGAGTTGACTTCAAGGATTATTTATCCTAAAATGAAAGAATAAATTCAATATCAATTCAATCAGCCAAAAAAATTAAAATCTACCAAATCCTGTCTTGTGCCCTGCCCACCCCATCTACTTGTCAGCTCTCTGTGAAGCGTTCTACAATCCTCACCCTCCGCCCCAACACACCGGGCTGGTTGGGTTTACCTCTGTATTTCCTTACTATTGTGACCATGCCTCTCACAAAAGAAATAACCCTATTGTGCTGTAATTATGAATTTATATTCTACTCGGCGTTTTATCCCTTGAAATCAGGGACTGTGTCTTATCCAACACTTCATGCATATTATAGATGCTTTCATTTTTCCAACCATTCATTCATTCAACAAATATTTATTGAGCAATTACTATGTGCCACATAATGTTCTCAGTGTTGAGAATCCAGTGGAGAACAACACAGTCACGGCCCTGCCCTCATGGAGGAAAGAAGCAATGAACAAGAAAGGGGAAAAAAGTCCAGCACATGGTTGCGTGCTATGTAGGAAAGGTCCAAGTCAAAGTGATAAAAGATAATGGTGAATTAGTAGATACAGACTTGGCTAGAAATGTCAGAGAAGGCTTCTATGAGGAGGGAAAATTTAAGCTGAGGCCTAAAGTTGAAGAAGGAGCCAACCCTGGAAAAAGTATCACAGCCAGAAGAAACAAGAAGCTTGAAATCTTCAAGGCTAGAAAGAGCTTGACTTGTCCCCCATTTGAGGAGCTGAAAGAACACTAGTTATTACTGAAGGACGTGGGGAGGAGTAGGAAGAATGAAAGGACATTGAAGGGACAATAAGCACTTACAGGACATGGTAAGGAATGCAGAGGCCACCAATGGGTTTTAAGAAGGGAATAACATGATCCTTTTTATGTTTTTAAAAGATTGTTCTTGTGCAGGGTATGGATGAGTTTGGAGGGGAGCAAGCCACTGTAGTCATCCATGGAAAACACGATCATAACCTAGGTCAGAGGGTGGCAGTGAGAGTGGGGACAAAATAATGGATTTTGGATATATTTCAGAAAAATAAATCATGAGATAAGCTGAACGCTGAGTTGGGGAGAGGGAAGAATGAAGGTGATGTCCACATTTTTAAGTAAATGGTACTTACTATTAATATTACGAGTTCAGTTGGGAGAGGGACAGTCTTATGGTGGGGAAGAGGAAGCCTATTTTGGCTATATTAAGAGTGAGGTGCCTGGGAGACATGTAAGAGAAGGTACAGCAGGATATATAAGTCTGTAGCTAAGAGGAGAGCTTTGGGCTGAGATACCAATTTTGGAGTTGTAAAACACAGAGATGTTATTTAATGCTGTGGGAATAGATGAGATTTCCCAGGGAGAAAGGCCCATAAATGTTTACTGAATGCATCAGTAGATGCCAGGAGAGGGTTGGAGAGCTTGGTGACTCCCCAGTGGAACGTGGCAATGCCAGAGGAGTGGCTCGGCAGTGGGGGGGAGGGGAGAATAACATGGTTTGGGTCTGTGAGTTGGAGATGCCTGTTCCTCATGCAGTCAGAGGCTCCCAGGAGGTACGTGAGCTTTGTGGAGAATTCTAGCTAAGGAGCAACGTGTAGGTCTCATCAGCCTCCTGGGGGGTTGACCTGCTGGAAGGATAAGATGGCTGGGAAGCCCTTGTGGAGCGAGAGGAGATGAGAGTCATGGAGAGGAACACAGAGTGGGCACATTCAAGGTGGGTGGAGGAGAAACATCCGGAGACGGGACTGAGAAAGGGTGGCTAGAGGTGGTTGGAGAAGGAGGGATGATAGCATTGGGTAGACCAAGGGAGGAGGGAATTTTGGGAAGGAGTTAATTGTCAACAGTGTCAATTGTCACAGCAAATGGGGACAAGGTCATTGGATTTGGCAAATTAATGCTGACTTTTGAGAGAGCAGCCTCAGAGTAGTGGTGGGAACAACTTGCTGAAAAGTGAGTAGAGGTGAGTCCGAGGAGAGGATGTCTTCTTTCAAGAGGCTTACTAGAGACGGGAAAAGAGTTTGAGGGGAAGGTGGTCTAGGAAAAGCTATTTTTCAGTATGAAGAAGAAAAGAGGCTCCTAACATTTATTGATCGAGGACGTGTACAGTAGGGAACACATAATTGTTGCACTAACAGCTGGCACCAGCCCTCCTCCTAGGGAGAGGACTGACTTTGTTTAGGAAATACTTCGACAGGGTGTCTTCAATCTGAAAGACGAAGCCCCAAGCCTGGTATGAGAAGACACAGCAAGATAGAGAAATAACCAAGCTGCTCTAAATAAGAAATGAACAGGAATTTGGCCATGGAGTGAGCGCAGAGAAGAGGGAGGACGTGCAAGAGGAAGGGTCGGTGGGGAGGCGAGGTGGTGAGAGGCTGGAATGTGCAGAGAGGCGGCCAGTGAGGAAATCCTGTTAGAGGAAGGACATTGAAAGCGGAGAGTGATACAATCAGCCGAGGTTGTTGGCATACCAGGATACGAACTTTCTCTGTTCTCAACTTTTCAGTAAAAGCCTGCTGTGCCCACAGTCCCATAGCAAGACTATTTGGGGGAATGAAGGAATCGGGGTGGTGCCCAGTGTTGGTTCATATGGAGTGGAAAGGGCTAATTATCTTTAGATAATAACCTGAGCCCCAAACTGAACTTACTCAGAGGTAGCCAGGGGAAGCATAAATCTCCCCTCCAAGAGCCTTTGGAGAGATGGGGTTTTCTTCTACATGTGAGGTTGGGGTGCAGGCCAATTTCATTTGAATCTCAGAGGACAGGCTGACTCCAGTTGTCATCAGAGTTCACACATACTCTGGGCAAGATATGGCATGCTAATGCCTTTCATAGTTGTCATTTATTTTTCAGAATGACACTAAACAGTAAATATTAGAGTATTTGCTCTTATTTTCAGAGGAGCAAAGTGTGACTCGGAGAGGTTAAGTAACTTGTCCAAGATCACACAGCTTGTACTAATGAAGGAATAATTCAAACTCAGATCTTCCTGACTCTGATGCTGACCCTACTTGTAGACTGGGCTCAGGGGAGGGAGTCATGGTAGAAAGACTTGAAACATTAACAGACTGAACAAAAGGAGCCAGGAGAAGAGAGAGAGAGAAAGAGAGAGGAGAAGATACGAGAGTGGGAGGAGGAATTTGATCAAGTGAAGTTATTTCTCTATTCCTTCTCTACACCTACCTTCCTTCCATCTGCTTAGGAGATTCTGAGACTGGCACCACGCTGCTGGGCAAAAAAAATGAGAGCAATTAGCGGGCTTTCCCTCCCCTGTTTAATTTTGGATGCTGAGCCCTTTTATAGAGTAGTTGCTTTGTATTTGGCTAAGCAGATATGAGCAATGTTAATTCTATAATTGGGCCTACCACCCTGGGTGCTGGATACGCATTAGGTGCCAAAAAAAGTTGTTCCAACTAAAATAGCCTCTCCTTAAAGCTACCAGTGCCCATGTGTAGGCCCTTAGGCCTTTACATGCTTCAAATAGGCTTAAACTGCACACTTAGTATTTCCCAGCAGGAACTCGGCCTCCCTGAGCACTTTTGTTGCTGCCCGGGATTACTCTAGGTTATGCCTTGGTTTATTTATGCTAAATGATGATTCCCCCATGCCCAGACATGAAAACAGATGCTTGATTCATAAATCTGCTGCTTCTTGGTCTTTGCTATAGGTTTTAGGTTGTTAGTAGTCATTGATGTGATGTTTGCATTGTTTATAAGTGTTTTGGAGATGGCAATGCAGTGTGCTGCACAGAACTCAGGCTGTAAGTTGGAAGACCTGGCTTGTCAGCCAGGTTTGCTACCAAAGAGCCAGCCAAGGCATTTGCTTCCCCAGACCTCAGTTCCTCATACGCAGGGGAGGGGCTGGGGCTAAACTGGGGAACCTAAATATGTCCCTCCGAGCACAGGGCAGATATTACCATAATAATTGATCTCCTGCCTTGGAACTAGTCCCATCCTAGTACTCTAGGGAGCCATTTCCAGTAGACTGGATTTAACGTCATGGGATGTCATCGCTTTTTTCTATTTGGAAAAAAAAAAAAAAGACCCACCTCAATGATTGGGAGTTATTCCCTGCTTCAAAGAAGGGCTACAGCAAATCTATTCCAGGCACAGGAATCTGTCTGAATCCTAATTTCATCCAAGGTTCTATGATCTTCTTAATAGACTTTATGGGCATTTTACAGCCCTTACCATTGAAAAATTCTTTGTGTTTAATCTTAAACTCTCTGTTAAGATGTTAACTTGTGCCTTCTTTTTCTTTCTTTAGTAGACGAGAACAGTAGAGTAGAAGAAGGAGAATGTTAGATTTTATAATTTAATGTAGGGAATGACCTTGGAGACCACCAACTGGCTGCTATTAACAATAACCACTGTGTGTTGAGGGCTGACTGTGCGCCAGTCGCCGTGCTGGGTGCCTCACACACATCGTCTCCTATAACATGCACAGTGCTGGGATCACCGGTGACCTTGGGGTTGATGTATCCCATTGACTCTATCTTACGCTCCACTCTGCTGGCAAACTCCCACAAGGGATCTGCTGCCTTTACCTCTATGCCCACATTGTTGAGGATTCCAAGGGGCAGCCCCATAACTCAGTGGCAACTCTAGCTCTGTAGCACAGCTGGCCGATCGTGGTGTGAATGGGCAGCTCCCCCAGTCCTTCTCCCTCCCTCCTTTCCTCCCTTTCTCTCTTCTCAAGCTTCCTTCCCATCTTCTTACTTCACTATCTGAGCAGATGTTTTTATTCATTGCTTTATTTAAAAAAAATAGAAAAGTGAGGTGATAGAACCTTGTCTGCCTGGTGTCCTCCCCATGGGGACTCATGCAACTCGTCCCCAGTGCGTTCCCACTGACAGAGGGAGCGTCCTTCTTTCTGCTCAAGGCCGTCCTACCCTGCTCCGAGTCCATCCCCTTCCTCAGCCTGGGGCCTCATGCCCTGGTCGTCCTCCCTCTCGCCTGCGTTGCCAACTTGCTTCCACTTGTCCCTTCTCCCGTCTTTTAAAGAGGCTCAGGTTTCTCCAATCCTAAGGACTCTCCCTTGATCCGGGTCCCTTGTATTTTCCTTTTCCCACCTAAACGCGTTGCTTGGCAGATTATCCTGCCACGCCTGTGTTCATACCTCTCATTCACTCTGTTCATTGGCTTCTTTCCTCTGCCTTCCCCAACCCCACTACCTCACTGAACGGTTCTGGCCACTGAGGGGCTACATATTAATTAAACCCATTAATTAAACATTTTTTAATCCTTCTTTTTTTGGACTTCCTGTATCATTAGATGTAATCACCACTCTCTCCTTGAAAGTCTCCCTTATGGCTCCATTTGTTTTCTGAATTCTCCTCCTACCTCTTAGAGATTTTTTTTTCTTGGACAACTTTCCAACTTCTCTTTTCTCCCTGCCCTTAAGAACATCGTCATTCAGTAATCAGCTGCTTAGTTTATTTGTATTACCTACTGAGCTGTGAACACCACTACCAGATGGATTTGGTAGTGTTCTCGAGGCCTCCTACTCTTCCGACACACCCTGCCTTCCCTGGCAATCTCATCCCCTCCCTTGGCTCTAGCTACCAACTACACGTGGGTAATATCTCCAGCTCTAATCGCTTACCTTCGGCTGCATCCATCCAAATGACTTCTGCTCATCTCCCCGTGGATGTCCCAGAGCGCTTCAAAGTCATCAGTCCCGAAGCTTGAAGGGGGCCCTTTCTGTCCATGTCTTCCTTTACCTTCTGACCCCCAAGCCTACCCTGCCTCCAGTATTTTCTAGATGGTTAATGGCATTTCTAACTACTCAGTCCATAAATCCAGGTATCATCCTAGATTCCCTCTGATCCATACCTCACTTCCAAACAGTCACTGATACCGTTCCAAATTTTTATCTCAAACATTTCTCAAATTTGACCCTTTCTTCTGATCTTCCCCCTTCCCGCCCCCCACTTAGGCACTATATTTTCTCACCTGGAACGTGCAACCCTTCGAATTAGCCACCTTACCCTTAGTGTTACCACTCTCCAATCCCTTTCCACTCTGCAGTCAGACTGGCCTTTAAAGTACAAATCTATGTCTCTTTGCTGTTTAAAACTCTTCAACGCCTATAAGTGCTTACAGGATAAAGAACAAAATGTGCCTCAGTGGGGCTGGTAGGAGAGTGCAGAGACTAAGAGTGTGAAGGCTGGAGCCTGACTCTCTTCCTGGGTTTAAATTCCAACTTCATCTCCTGTAACTTTGGAAAAATTCTTTAATCTCAATGTGATTTAGTTCCATTTTGTATATAATGGGGAGAATTTGTATTTGTCGTTAGAATTAAATGCAATAATCCATACAAAGCTCTTGATATTATGCCAGATGTATTTGGTAGTAGAACCATTACTACTACTTCTTCTATTGCTATTTTAATGCATTTGTTCATACAGTTACTTCTCTAGATATTATAATGTATCACCACTATCCCCTACCCATTCTCTATCTGGGGCTGTTTCCTCTCTCCCCACTAAGCCCTCCACCCACCGCAATCAACTTAGCCCTCACCAACCCCCAAGAAGCCTGCTTCCAACCCTAAAACTGGCTGAAAAGCCCCCACCAGCATCCCCATAGTTCCCCACGCATAACTCCATTGTAGCATTATCACGCAGTAATCAACTCCTCCGTTTATTTATGTTACCTACTGAACTGTGAGTAACCAGAGGAGAGAGATTAGCGAAGTTCCTGGTCTAGGGATACTGCCAATAAGTGCTGTTAAATAAGTAAATAAATGAATGTGTTACAGATGTGGCTACACTTCCTCAGTATTGAGAAAGCTTGTTGTTTTCCCGGCATTTGCTTTCTCCTGATACAGAACTCTGTCTCCAACACTGTCCCCCCAGGCCTCAACTCTAGACAACCAATTGCCAAAGGCATTTCTTTTGTCACAGCTGGAGGATGAAGAATGATGGCCGAGGATACTCTTCTATCTCTGAGACCCTGAGGTTCCCTACAGCCTCTAGGATGTGAGCATGAGCAAATGCAAACGTTTCCCCATGAACAAGGGGTCCTGCAAACTTGGATACTGATGGGTTAATTCCTCTTCAAAGAAGAACAGGCTCAGGGGTAGAGGTAAAAAATATAAATGGCCCTTTTTGGGGAAAGGTTTTCTGATTTGCTACTAATTATTCAAAAATCCTAACCTATCCTGGCCACTAGAGCCAATTCTCCTCTCTCTTCATTAAGTGCACAAGGCCAGCATCCAAAAAGGACTGGCCTTTGGTTTTACAAGAAAAAGGGGTGGATTCAGAGGCTGAGAGGAGCTAATCGTTTTCGATTAGTTGGTTTCAGACTTCACTGAGTTTTGTTGGTCCAGATTATCTGAATCTTTATTAAGTGAACAGGAATTGGCAGCAACAACCACAGGAGCGGTAACACTTGTGTGAGAATGCATTGGCCCAGAGGTAGCCCGTGTGCATGTCGATGTATTTACGGATGCCTGTGCACGTGTGTGGTCCACTGTGCCCTGGGTGGGGGATACGGCAGGGGCGTGTGGGGTGTGGGATTGTGGGAGAGGGAGATGAGATTTTCTGCGGTGCAGCCTCTCCCAGAAGACCAGGGCCAGTCTCTCTACTCCTCTCTTCTAGCCTGGCCCCTGCGAGGTTTGCCTGCCTGGAGGTAATTTTACTTAATCTTGGCAATCTTCCAGGATAGACTTAAGTAAACAGGGATCAAGCCACTCACAACCTTAATTAGGCTACACATAAATAATGGATTGCTGGATTAGCTGAGAACATACAGGAGGGATGTGAGAGCAATAAAGCCAACTTTCCTTAAGAGGTCCCTTCCTTCAGTGAGCTCTGATTTCACCAGGCAGGTGTCTGTGTCAGGTACCATGGAGACCTCCCGGCAATCCATTTCTTATTCATTTATTCATTCATTTGTTTATCCATTCATCCCACAAATTCTTACTAAACCCTCTGAGAACAAGAAATGATGCTAGATGTTGTGAAAGAAGGCAAAGGTGAAACCAACAAGAACTCTTTCTCAGTAGCTCAAAGTTGCAAGATACGCTTTTATAAGTGAACATTGACAAAGGAGTTTCCCAGTAGAGCAGGGGTCCCCAAACTGTTTGGCACCAGGGATCAGTTTCATGGAAGACAATTTTTCCATGGATGGGGGAGGAAGAGTGGGGTGTAAGGGGCGGGAAGGGGAGACCGACCTCAGGCAGCGATGTGAGTGATGGGGAGCGGCTGTAAATACCGATGAAGCTTCGCTTGCCCTCTGCTGCTCACCTCCTGCTGTGTGCTGGGGGGACACCCGCCTTTCCTAAGTTTCATGGAAGACAATTTTTCCAGGGATGTGGGGTAGGGTGGGTGGGGGAAGGGAAGTGTGTGACAGAGCTCTGTGGCTTGGTCCCTAACAGGCTGTGGAATGGTAGCAGTCTGTGGATGGTAGGGGGACTTGGGGACCACAGCAGTAGAGCATTGTGGCAGGTGGTTTTTTCTCAGGATGATCACACAAAATTTCCCATTCCACATGTTCTTCTTACAATGTGACCTTGTCACTCCTCCCGTCCAGTGGTGGAGTCTCCGGAACCTGAGCAGCCTTTGTGCCTGCCTTGATCAACTGAGCACAGCCGAAGTGATGCTACGTGACTTCTGAAGCGAAGTGAAAATATCATGCACCTTGTTCCCTCGGGTTGCTTGTTCTTAGAACCCAACCACTGTGCTGTGATGAACTCAACCAGCCCAAGCCATGTGGCTGCAGTGCACAGCTCAGCTGGGGTCCAGGTTGACAGCCAGCATCAGCATAGGAATCGCTCCAGTCTTCGAGTCTTCCCAGCTGAGGCCCAGACATCATGGAGCTGTGCCCTTCCAGATGCCTAACTCACGGAATCTGTGAGCTTAATAAAATGGGTGCTTGATGTTGCTAAGTTTGGGGATCATTTGTTACGTGACAACAGGGACTGCAGTAAGCACTGTGGGAAGAAACTTGAAGTTCCCTGGGACTTTTACTTCTCCCACTCAATGACCAACAGTGAGCAGGTCCAACCATCTTCTCTTGATTTCTACTGCTGTTGTCTCTTCCTTCCCCAACATCACCTCTTCCTGGTCTTCCCGCCTCCCAGCCTCATCCCTGCCAGCCTGTTCTTCCCACCGCCTCCTCCCTAGCGCTCAGACCTGGGCACTGCACTCCACGGCCCTCATGTCACACCGCTCAACATGAGGGAGGAGAAGTGCACCAGGAGGGACCTGGCAATGCGCTGCAGGTGTGAGAAACCACAGGGTGATCACGGCAAGTCCTTGTGTTCCTCGGTAAGAAGCGATTGCAAAAATTGGCAAACATTTTAAAAATAAAACTATGACTTCCAGGACATCCATTCATTGTTTTGCAGCAGGGACTTCCTAAGACTGCTAACGGTATGGCTTTACTGAGTCCCCCTGCTGTCGACAGTACAGCTGTGGGAAAAGTTACAGGGGAACTGCCTTCATCATGGTAATAGCAGTGGCTTGAGATGAAGCTGATGCCTTCAGCACGGCATTCAAATCCTTCCTCAATCTAGCCCTGCCCCACAATTGCAGTCTGGCTTCTTCCTGGTGAGCCTCCTACACAAGACCAACTTGGGGGATGTCCATGGCTCCTGAGCAGGTATCTGCCTGGAAAAAGGAGAGAAACTTGGAAGGGGGCCCACTTAAGGAAGCTTGCTCCAGTTTGGCAAAGTATTTTTTCTCTAGTCCTCCAATGTGCCATCCTCTTTCCGCCTCTATGTGTTTTGTGCTTACTGCCTTCTGTCTCTGAACAGACCTGCTCGTTTCTTTCTTCTCTCCTTCTTTGGCCATTCCAATGTTTCTTCGAAGCCTCTCCAGATCCCCTGTAGATTAATTGCTCCCCTTTCCACACTCCCATAGCACTTTCTTCACAAGATATTTAATGTGTGGTGTTACAGTGTGCTGTGTTACGTTGTCGTCTTGGCCACTAGACTGAGGTTCTCTAAAACAATAATAATATCTTGTCTGTCTTTCAAAACTATCCTCTCTACTCCTTGCCCCCACCTGACTTTCTATATAGTGCATCTTAAAGAGTTGGGTCTCAATTATTATTTGTTGAAGCAAGTCACTCTATTAACTTTTATTTGTATCTATATGAATAAATACCTCTGAAGAGGTGGTTCCTGAAGCCAGGTGTGCCCTCGCTTTCGTCTAGATGGGCTTGCAGATTCTCAAGAGAGGAAGCCCCTCGCTGGCTCTAGAACATGTTCTTTTTCCTAGACAGGACGTGCTTCAGGTATAACCCAGATCTTTCTCACCATCATGTGAGAGGACTATAGAACGGTGCACAGCTAGCCACTTTCTTTATTGAGTGGGAAGGCGGACTCTGTTTCTCCCAAGTCCCACGGGTGGGCCTGGTGGGCCAGGCCTGTGTGAGGAGTGCATTGAGAAGGAACTCTCTGGGCAGGTCACCCCAGCCAGACTTCTGTCCTAATGTCGGAAATTAATTCCTTGACCTTTGAAGGTTTTCAACCTTTAAGAGTTCCCTGTTAAAATGCAGATACTCCTGGGAGCGGGGAGAACTTGAGTCTTTTTTAAACTACCACCTCAGTGAAGATTCAATGATAGCTGAGCCGAGCGCAGTGGCTCTTAAAGATATGGGACAAAAGGTAAGAGCCATTCTATTGAAAAGAAAGAAAAAAAATACGCTATGTTCACCAAATTGTATCAGTGCATCAAAAAGCCCTCTGCTTGCATTGTGTGCATTCGTGGCTGACTGCTATGCAACATAATAAGGGTTAATTCCCGGGCTTAGAGCACTGCCCAGGAGCTGGAAGCTTCTACTAGGAGGAAAGTGGGGTGATGGCGGGTGTGATGCTCTCCTGTAATCTCCTCTTTTTCCTGGAACACGGAGGCTTCTCTCAGGATTCCAGACCTAAGAAAACATGAAAAGGAGGTTAAAAGATGTCCTTTGTCTTTGAAGAAAATAAGATCTTCTTGTAAGATTTCAAAAATTGGCAAATGCCATATGATGTCTGAGCTTTGGGGTGTAGAGAAAAACAATTGGGGAATGGAGTAGAGGGCTGCATTAATATGAGGTGATTTTCCACTCCAGCCACTAGCCTTATTAATTTAAAGAATTGCTTTAATATCTATATGTTTAGTTAAGAAACACCCCATGCATAACTAGAACTCTTAGACCTGGATGGTGCCTTGGAGATCAACCGCTTTAACCCTCACTTAAGAGAGCAGAGGCCAGGTGTCCTCACACAGCGAGTTCGTGGCCCAGACTGGCAGGAGCTTCCACCTCTGCCCCATCTCCCAGGTCCCTCTCCTCGGTTTCCCTGAGGGGGAGCCAGACCTACTCTGGTCTTCCCTCTGTTGGAGCTGGGTGTATGCGGCTTCCCCTTTTCTCAGTGACTTAATGCTGCAGGAATGGTGGCCCCTCAACAAGGAATATTGATGTGCTGGAGCATGGTAGGGTCAGGTCAAGTTCCCAGGAGAACTTGAGAGAGGCTGGAGCTCAGTGGCCATGTATTGGCTGCTTTGACAATATAGATCCCGTAAATTAGGGTCCTGCCGAGACCTCTGTTTCTGGGGTGTCGGCAAAGAGCCACCTTTATAGATGCTTTCTAGGGTGGGCAGAGCATAGTCCGAGGATGCAGCAAGCCTTGGGAGGCCACTCCCAACTGATGGGCACACCTGCCTTGGGGTCAGGGGTCTGGGGGAGCCCCATCTGTGGCCCACGACTGCCTCAGATTAAGCCTGCTGTTCTGTCCACGAAGGAGTCGGTGCAAAGTGCCTCCTTCCCCCAGCCCCATCTCTCTGGGATCCAGGGGCTGGGCTCAGTGACATATAATTCTTCTGGTGGTGGCAGTTCACCCTGGTTCAGCAGCCCATGTGGTCATGATCGATCAATGGGTGTCCCTCTCCTAATGACGAGAGAGCTGTGAGAAGTTGAGCTGTTTACACAAGGTCACTTTATTAACAGGGAAATCGCTCTTATGATAAATGAACGTTCCGATGCTGCTGTCGCTGCTCTTCTCTGTCTCTCTCTCCCCTCTCTCTCTTTCTCTCTTTCCCTCTCTCTCTCCTTTGTGCTCCAAGAGATTTTCAGAGCCACAGCTTCCGTGTCCTCGGCTGCCAGGAGACTGCAGCACCTCAAGCGAGACTGAGCCCTCCTGTTTGAGCCCGAATCAGTTGAGACCAGTGTCCTGGGAAGTGGGGGTCATTGTGACCCTCTTCACACACCTTCCCCCAGGAGAGCTCAGCAGGGGCTCCCAGACAACCGTGTGCTTTTTATGGACCAATAGGTAGGATTTCAGATCAATTTTTTGAATTTATGCAGCACTTTACAATTTACGATGATTTTTCCTATTTTTTACAGTAAATCATTTTGTTGGCGCTTTCTGAGCAAGGGGCTCAGGAGAGATATTAGTTGTTTTCATTGCTGTTTTAGGTATGAGAAAACTGGAACTCAGACAGAGGGCTGAAATTAAAGATTGTTGAATCTTTTGACTTAAAATCTCAGAACATGGGCTTTGGAGCCAGAAAAATCTAGGTTTACATCTGGGCTGCCCACTTACTGACCCAATGGGCTTAGAAAGTTATTTTGCTGTTGTTTCTTTTCTTTTCTTTTCTTTTTTTAAATCATGGACTTTATTTTGTTAGAGCAGTTTCAAGTTTACAGAAAAATTGAGCAGCAAGTACAGAAAGTTGCCATATACGCTTCCCCACACAGTTCCCCCTGTTTCAGCATCTCGTATTAGTGTGGTACCCGTGTTACAATTGATGAACCAATATTGATACACTATTGTTAATTAAAGTCCATAGTTTATATTAGGTTTTATTCATTGTGTTGTACATCCTATGGGGGTTGACAAATATATAACACCATGTATTATATCCACGATCACAGTATCACACAGAAGAGTTTCACCACCTTAAACATCCTCCGTGCCCCATCCACCAATCCCTCCCTCCCCACAGCCCATGGCAACCGCTGATCCTTTTACTGTCTCTATAGTTTTGCCTTTTTCAGAATGTCACAGAGTTGGAATCATACAGCGTGTGGCCTTTTCAGACCGCCTTCTTTCACTTAGCAATGCGCATTTAAGTTTCCTCCATGTCTTTCGGTGGCTTGATAGCTCATTTCTTTCCCTTCCTCTTTCCCCCTTCCTTTCTTCCTTCCTTCCTTTCTCTTTGACAGATTACAAGGTTTTTATTTAACTTCTTTGATCTTGTTTTGCATCTTTCTTTTTTAATTTTCAGGGGGGATTTTTAAAATGGACTTAATTTTTTCAGGCAGTTTTGCGTTCATAGCAACATTGAGAGGAAAGTACAGAGAGTCCCGGTGTACCCCCACCCGCTCCATGCATAGCCTTCCCCACTATCAACATCCCACATCAGTCGTACATTTGTTACAACTGGTGAACCTATGCTGACACATCATTATCATCACATCATTATCATCCAGAGTCTATAGTTTTCATTAAAGCTCATTCTTAGAGCGGTAAATTTTATGGGTTTGGACAAATGTGTAACATGTGTCCACCATTACAGTGCCATACAGAACAGGTTCGCTGCCCTGAGAATCCCCGTGCTCTGCCTGTTCATCCCTCCCTCCCCCCAAACTCCTGGCAATCATCAATCTTTTTACTGTTCCCATAGTTTCGCTCTTTCCAGAATGTCATATATTAGAATCACACAGCATGTCGCCTTTCTGGATTGGCTTCTTTTACTTAGCAATATGCATTTATTGTCTTTTCATGGCTTGACAGCTCATTTCTTTTTATTGCTAAATAATATTCCCTGGTATGGATGTACCAAGGGGAAGTTATTTTTTTAAGTCTTCATTTTTTTTCAACTATAAAATGGGGATAATAGGGTTGTTATTCCCTCATAGGGTTATTGCAGGAATTAAATGAATTAGTATATAGAGTATCAACCATAGTCCCTGACACATAGCCAATTCTTAATCCTTGTCCCTTGTTATTATTGTTGTTATTTTACTGCTTTCATTGTTGTTGCTTGTTGGTTCCTAGGAGTGTTGGTGGCTGTTGTGGAGGACACCAGGTGCTGGAGGGCTGGGATGGAGAAGGCTCACAGTACAGTGGAGGGAATGTGAGATCAGGAGCTCTCAGCTCAGGCCCCGGGGCTAACATCAGCTTGTATATGTCTGCATTGGCTTTAACTCTGTGGGTCTCCACCTAACAACCTGGAAAAGGATGATGAATGAGTACCCCTCAAAAGACCTTTGATAGGGTAGTGGGTTTGCCTGGTGCCTCTGCTGTTGCTGGAGCCCCACAGCCTGGAGTGTTCTTGGGCCTCCTCGGCATTTTCCTCCAGGCAGAGAAGGGCTATCTTTGCTTAGGGGGAGATTGTTGGGTGGGACAGAGGATTTGTCTCAGTAAGGCACCTTCCAGGACAAATGGAGTAACTGGGGGTCTGCCGAGTGGAAGGGTGATTGGCAGAGAAAGGTAGATGTGTACATTAGCTGCTTGGCCTGGAGGAGTCCAAAGGCTCCAAAGCCTCACCCAATGTCTACACCAAGGGGCTACTGAAGTGGAGGAGGAAGGCCACGAGGCTGAAGAAATGTGATGTGGGCAGGTGAACCTGTTTTTTCGTAGTAATTTTCCTGCCTTGCTTTCCTTCTAGCACTCTCATAAGGACTAAATGAAATCGTTAGGAAAATGCTTTATAAACAGAAACTGAGTAAAATTATTATTTTCTAAATACCTGACAATCTTAAACAAATTGTTTCTACTTCTCAAGCCTCAGTTTCTTCATCTGTAAAATGAGGAGCACAACAGCAGCAAATATACAGGGAATTGCTATGAGAATTAATGAGATAATCCACCTGAAGTGCTTGTGTGGGTGTGCCTGCATGCATACAGTAAGTGCACAATAAGTGCTCATCATGATTTGATGACTACTTCCACCTAGATTAAAACTCTCTAAAATCTGTTTAGCTAGCCATTATTATTACTATTCCCATTTTTATGGATAAGAAGACAGAAGACTGGGGAGATTAAATAACTTGTTCAAGGGCACCCAGCTAATAAAAGAATGAGTTGGGATTTGAACACATGTTTTTCTTCCCATCCCAAAGTTTATACTTCTCACCAAACCGCTGGTTATAAAGTGCTACACACATGTAAGTTTGTGTTTCTATTGGAAAAAATGCCATCCAGCATGTTTTCCACTGAGGTTAATTTAGTTCTCTCATCCTCAAGGTGAAGAACAATGAAGTTGTGCTTATAATGGCAAGAGAAATGGCTCCAGTCGGGCTGGTTCCAGTTGGAGTTCTGCTTTTGTGCCTGGGAGAATGTGTATGTGTGTACAGCCAAGGGGCTCCATCTGTATTAAGGAGACAAAGTCACATTGCTTAGGAAAGAGAATGACTTAGGAGGAGCTGCCGAGACACTGGAACTCAACCTAGTGTTGATGTATGATAACCAGGGCACGTTACTGAAAGGCATAAAATAATACAAAAAGTTATTTTTCAGCCAAAATGCTGACACAGCACCATTTTGGGTCCCTAACTGAAAATGATATATGAATTATCTCAACCTAAAGTCGGAAGTATAAATTATAGAATATATCTTTCACTGTTTTATTTGGGCTATAAAGCGACACCTTATTATTTCTCCCTCCTGGGTTTCCTTTAATGAATCGAGATTTGAAAGTGAAATATTTATTATATTGCAGGGGAGAGATTACGTAGTATTTCAGAAAGCAGGGAGAAAGGGGTATGGAAATCAGGCGGCATCTTGGAAATTGGTCTCTTTCTTGTTTATGAGAAATGGCTGATGCAGGTTTATTTCCTGAGTTGTGAGAGGCCTACTGAAGAGGAACCCCTACAGCATGGTGAACACAGGGGTACAGGTTGCTGAGTCAAGGATCCAGGCTCCCAGCCTGCTCTTCTTACCCATGAACTTTCCTTATCTGACTGGGAATGTCCAGTGGACGAGAGATACCTGATTTTGATGTTTCCGTAGGGTGCATGGGGAGATGGAGCATCATGAGCCGTCTTATTAAGTCTGGCTGGGGGTGGAGGAATGGAGGGAGGATGGGAGGGAGGAACGGAGGGAGGAAATGCTTCATCTCCATGGGTTGTTGGGTAATGGCAATTGGTTATTCAAACCACAGGGCAGTTACTGAGACTCGGCACTGGTGTAATGGATCTATTTCTTCTTCTAGCTCCCATAATCAGTCTTGATGGATGATTATGGGAGTTTAGCATGTCATATAACTGCTCAGGGCCAGGCAACCAGATTGTCCTACTGTTGAGAATGAGAGCAGTTGTTCCTAGGGATGCCAGAGGATCCCCATCATACAAGATGGGAGAAGAAATGGGGTAAAATGTTGGACTCTCAGACAGTGTTAGCAAGCAGCTACACCACAAACACACGACTGTGACCACAGCTAAGGGGGGAGAATCTGTGCAAAAGTTCAGAGTGTTTACTCCTCATTCATTCATTCATTCACTTATTCATTCATGTATTCATTGATTCCATAAATAGCTATGAGTGCTTCTGTGTGCAATGCTAAGCACTATGGAAGGGAGAGAAATAATATGCAGCCCCTGTGCTCAATGAACTATGGACTAGTAAGGAAGACAAACCACAAGCAGAAATCAAAAGGGTGTATCAAGTTATAGCATAAGGATACGTAAGGATACAGGGATGGCACAAAAAGAGGATGATGGCTTTGCTTGAGGGGAGAGGGTACATGAAAGGCTTCAAGCCCTCCACAAGTTGATTCATAGACAGATATATATTGAATGAGGAGACGATACTTAAATAGGAAGGGAAGGGCATTCAAGGTCATGTGCAAAGGCAAAGAGCTGTGAAACAGGACGGCTGGAACAGAGTGTTGGAGACAGGATTTCAAAGCTCTCAGAGTGGGGAGTTTGTCATGGGCCTCCATTTTATGGGTACGAACCCTCTACTTTACTTCTGTGATTCATTATTTTTTCCTACCACATTGATCTTCTTATCACGATTATTCTGATCTTTATATTGTCTCCCATGACTCCAAAATAGAAATTTGTTCTTTGGTCCCTGCTATGGTCTGAATCTGTCCCTCAGAATTCATATGTTGAAACTTACTCACCAATGTGGTAGTATTAAGAGGCAGAGCCTTTAGAAGGGGATTAAATTATAAGAGTGGAGCCCTCATGGATAGGATTAGGGTCCTTATTAAAGGGTTTGAGGGAGTAGCTTTATTCCCTTCCATCTCTTCCATCGTGTGAAAACACAGCGTTTTTCTTCTTTGAAGGATGCAGCAACAAGGTCTCGTGCTGGAAGCAGAAAGCAGCCCTCACCAGATGCTGGTGTCTTGACCTTGGACTTCCCAGCCTTCAGAACTGCGAGAAATAAATGACCAAGTCTTAGGTATTTGTATAGCAGCACAAATGGACTAAGACATGCTCCCAGCTTATATAAGACATACCCATTCAAGGGGCTGGCAAATATGGAAGTGGACACTTTCTCTTCAGCCCAAGAAACATGGTGGGGAGAACAGTGCCCACTGTCCCCACCTCCATAACTTTCTTGCCTCCAACACTCTGTCCTAGACCATTTACTTCCTGCTATCTGATGTGGTGACATTCATCGATGGGTCAACATATAAGCTGCTTAGGGGGGCCAGAGGCTGGGCACCCTTGTCCAGAAGCCAAGAGCACTAAGCCTTTTAGTGCAAGTGGCCTGAGGCTGCTTTGCAAGCAGGAGGTTTTTGAAATGGACTTGACTAGTGCTCCGAGCCTGGGAGGCTGGGGGGGCTGAACTCCATTTGTCAGGGCAGTGTTTTTGTCTATAATGCCATTAGAGCCCAGGAAAGACCATGTGGTTTGGGAGGCTGGTGCACCAGTGAAGTGGCAGCAACCCCTGTCCACGGCTGATGGGGTCAGAAGTATGGGGACCTCCAGTATAGATTCTGCAGCTATCCTATATTAGCAATTCAGAAGGGACTGGCAGTAACTTTGAGCTCTCCCTTGACAGCCAGCTCCTGGGAGCTATGAGTTAAGCAGAGGCACCTGCCAACTGTAAAATTCCCTGTGTTCTCTGAACAGCCGTGGTGGCAGTGGCAGCCCAGATGAGGAGGCCAAGGCATTTCTTCCTGACAGGGATGACATAACACAATGATTGCAGTGCGTCTCAGCTCCTCGTCACAGCAATGCATACATCTCACTCATAGAAATGTGCAGCTGGGCGAGAACTTGGACACCGACCAGTCCAGACTCTTCATTCTGTGCACACAGATACTATTGAGTTGATGAAAGTTACAGAATGGCCAAGTTAGGCGTTGAACCCAGGTTTCCTGCCCTCTACTCTGTCCTTTCCTAACATCTTCCCATGTTGATGGGGGAGGGGAGGGTGGATAACGAAAGACATTAATTGGAGCAAACAAAAACGTATCAGATTCATAGTACATGGAATATCTATCTGCCAATTTATAAATCGTTTCCAAACTCGTATACCTTCTGATTTCACTACGTTTTAAAAAGAGGGCTTGTAGTCGTTAACTGTATTTATCACTACGGTTTCCTTGCAGTGAAATGTATTTTTCTTCCTTGCCTCAGCATATATGAAATTATATTGCAGCTAATGAGATTCAGGAAAATAACCTCTGGGTGCTGGAACTGGCTACCAAGAGTAGCAGAGGCTGGATGGACCTTGGCTAGGGCTGAGTTTGGTGGAACCTGTCTGCAAGCAAGGAGAGGAGTGAGGCGATGGCCACTAGAGGTCTCTTTCAGTCCTAGGATGAGATCATTTCAAACATCTGCAGACACCCACCCAGAGTTTGTTTAGGTAGGATGTTCACAAACAGTGGGCTACCAGAATTGATGGGTCTTGGGGAAAAGCAGAAGTATAAAGAAGGGCCTTAATATTTACACAGAAACACCTACTATGAATGGAAAAAAGAGTGAATGTTTTCAGATTTGGGTAGGGCTGTGTGTGTGTACACACACATGTGCTTGCCAGCTTGAGTGCACACGAGAGGCTGCAAAGCAGTGTCGGGGTGGTAAGGAAGGGGGCCTTTCCTTCACACTGTCTCCTCCCCATCCCCACCAACCTCCCTCCAATTTCAATCCTTTCTAGGAAGAATTCAGGGACTATCTCTCAGCTGGCTCCTGCCTCCTGGGCTTAGAAGTAGGCTCTGTGGTAATCAAATTCAGTTTTGTTTTTTTTTTTAAATGAACACTCCAAAGCTTTTACATGAAAAAGATTGTGTCCCTGCTTCCCTTAATTATCTTGAGAGACTCTGTCCATCCTCTGTCCAATGGCGAGGGCTGCCATTGCTCACGCCATCCTCGGAACTCTTCATTATGTATAAATCTTCATTTGTGACTTTGGGATTAAGTCAAGGTCATGCAGAACCAAATCTGAGTTCAAGAAGGGAGATGGGCCAGGGATAGTGCTGATTTTGATCACAAACCAATGAGACTGGAATTCTTCTAGGCTTCGTCAGCTTGCCTTTGTCATTGGTAATGGGAACGTGATTAGCTACACTCTTCCCCTAGTTGTGTAATTTACAGCCATTGTTTAACTTTAAACAACATAACACAACCCTTGTGATATTAACTCTTGGCAGAGTAGACTGACCCGCCCTGCTCTCCATCACCTTCAGCCTGTTAACCTGGTAGGAGCATTAAGGGATGTTAAAAGGCCTGGGCTTGAATTCCAGCCCGTTATGTACCAGCCCTGCAAACGTGAGCGTGTCACTTCACCTCTGTGAATTTCAGTTTTCTGAACTATAGAAAGTAGATAAAAATGTTTACCGTGAAAACTTGTTGTGAGAGTTAAATGAGCTAACGTGAGAAAGTGTCCAATGCAGAGTAGATATTTAACAAATGTTTGTATTTTATTTTAAATAAGGTAGCAGCTGGGGGTGGGAGAGGCTGGTCTTTTTCTACTCCTGCCCTCGGACTTTCCTTGATACTTATTGTCACTCCTTGTGATATCTCTTGGCATATCACATTTTTTCTCTTTCACCAAGGAAGCTGTTGGGAGGTGTGGGGGAGGAGTGCAGGGTGATGACAGGGAATGAATAAATAGAGACTAAGGCATGGCTCCACACCTGGCTTGGAGTTAACTCTGGACCTCAGACCCTGGATCCCACTGAGCTGAGAATGCCCTCACCGCCATTAGGCTCTGTAAGGCTGGGTCTTATCCAGAATGTGGTTTCCCTTTAGGAAAGAAGAGCGTCTCTGGGAGAAGGCATGCTGGACAAGGGCTGAGACCCTCCCTCAGTGCTCCAGGCTAAGTGCCAGGGTACAGTGGTGAAGAAGACCCCGTTTCTGCCCATAGGGGATTTATTGTGTCCTATTCTCTGACAATTATAGTTGAAGGAAAAATAGGTATGGTAGGAGGCTCTAAGGTGGTCTCCAATAATAATTGCCTCCAGTATTCATACGCTTGTGAAAGCTCCTCTCCTTGACTGTAGGCTGGGCCTAGTGACTTCTTTCTAACAAGAATATGGCAAAGGTGATGAGATATCACTTCTGAAATTAGGTTACCACTAGATTGTGACTCTGGGAAGCCAGCTGGCACTTTTTGAACTGCTCTATGGAAAAGCCCATGTAGTAAGGAAGCTAGGGAGGCCCCCAACCAGCAGCCAGGGAAGCACTGAGGTGCACAGCTCAACAGCCCTCAACGAACTGACTCTTGCCGGTAACTGTACAAGTGAACTTGGAAGCAAATCCATCCCCAGTTGAGCTTTGAGATGAGACAGCAGCCCCAGCACACAGTAACTGCAGCCTTTCAGAGACCTTGAGGGGAAGGTACCCAGCTAAGCTGTGCTTGCATTCCTGACCCAAGAAATTGTGCAATAATAAATGTTTGTTGTTTTAAGCCACTAAGTTTTGGGATGATTTATTACACAGCAATAGATAACTAATACAGAGAGGGTGGAGAAACTGACTCTTCTGACTTTCACATATTTTTTAAAAGCAGAATGTTCATCCCCCTAAAAGGGGAGAGGAAGGGAAATCTCTTTCAAGCCATTGAATCTGTTATTTTTAACTTGAAGTTCCAGGCACTCAGGTGGTGGAGTAGCTGACATGCTAGGTCTTATAAATCCTCCTAGCCAGATTCTTCGCAAGAGGCACCTTCTTCTTCTCTCATCAGCCTTTTTCTCAAGTCCTCTTCTGCATATCTCACTTCCTACTTCTGAGGTCCTTTTGCCCCACCTGGTAGCTGCTACAGCTCCAGCTTGCAACTGAGGAAGAGGGAATTTGATCGGCGGCCCCCCCGGGGCCCAGGGGGAGCCTCAGCTATCATGGACTCTGAGGTCAGGACGCCCTGGCCCTGGTTACAGCCTCAGATCTCCAAATACACCATGTGTCTCAAGAGACAGAGGGGCTCCACTGAGTGACATTCTCTCCATTTGATTTATTGCTTTGTACCTGTTGCCTGGCAATAAGGTGCGAGCCTGCCAGATCACAGGGTAGGAGCCTGGAAGAGCTCTCTCATTGTTCCTGCCATTCTTCACCTGGGGACAGGAATTCAGAGTTATAGAGTCTTCCACTCATGGCCCCAGAGCTGGTTGTGTCCCTATTGAAGGGGACCTTTCTTGAGTCACTACTGTCCCCAGTGGCAGTTAAGTGCCCCCTGCAAATCTCCCAAAGCACAAGGATTCTTATCATCTCAGCCTGCCCCCTCACTGCAGCCCTGCCGCATGCTGGCCTAACCCTCTCCCCGTGCACACGCACATGCACACGCTCACACACACTCACGCTGACATTCCCTCTTCCCCCATACCTGCCTCTCGATATCAAGATTCTGTCTTCTTTGAAAATAAAATCTATTATCCTCTGAAATAATCATCCCACCACCACCCCTCCCCCAGGACGATTAGCATCTGTGAGCATTATTTAAAGTGCTGCATGGTTCCTATTTTGAAAAGCTGTTTCCCCCCTCCCTTTCACGCCAAATCCCCAATGTAGGCTCGACGCAGGGAGCAGCTCGGCATGGCTGAGAGAGGTCGGCTCTCATTAATACAGATGCCATTTATTTAAAAATAGCAATATTATGCCACTTTCAAATAGCCCAAGTGAGCTAAACCATTAAAGGATTGTGCGTCGCTGACTTCGGACCTATTGTGAAGGCTTAATATTTCACAGCACAGTGACATACGGTACATAACCCATGGAGCAGCACTATTGGTTTGGCTGTTCTGAAGCGAATAGTAGGGAAATAATTAAAGAGAACATTTTATAGCTCAACACAGAGGAAGGAAGAGAGCTGGAGCTTGGAAAATATTGTGTGGACCTCCTGAAGCTAAGGGTGGGGACAAAGACAGAGATAGGGTGGCTACGTCAGTGATGCATAGGTAGATATGCATGGGCTAGATGGGTGGATGGATGGATAATCCATCTCCCAGGTCCCATTGGCAATGTTGTCATTTTCCAAAATGAATGTTCCCAATGTGGCTAGTACTGGTCTTTCTACCCAAACCCAGAAAATGGCTGAATTATGTGTTGCTTGGAATTAAGTCACATTTGGGGGATTTGGGAATGAATTCGGAGGTGGTGGAGTAATCGCTAGGGAACCACTAACATTAGCTTTGGAATTAAGAGACTTCAGTTTTGACCTTGATTCCACCTCTTACTATGTGACCTAGAGTAGTAAATTCTTAGCTTTCTAGAAATTCAATTCCCTAATCTCTGAAATGGGAATAATACAAGCTGCATCCTCAGGCTGTGATGAGGGTTGGAAACACGATGCTATTCAGGAAGTTTTGGCTTCTTCCTTCCTGCATTTCTATTTGTGTTCATTACCTCTCTCCGTCTTCCCTTTCCAAGCCTCCTCCTAATACACAGCATTCTCTTCCGCATCTCTGGGCTCTCTGCTAAGCCTCAGGCCTCACAGGTGGGCTTAGCTCTGGGGAAGTGACTGGTGTTCTCACATTCCTCCCAGCCCTCACCAGCATCCTCAGCTCCATTCTCGTTCCTCAGTCTCAATCGTTCCAAGATTGCCTTATGGGTTCTGGTCCCAAAGAGACCAGGCAGGAAACCCACAGGAAGATTCATGTTTCCAAGACTCAGTGATTGGGGGTTCTGGAGAAGCCTGGCTAGGTGCTCCCTCTAATACCCCCAAATGTGCTTTTCCTAAGTCTCAGGGTCCTACTGAATGTGGCTTATCCCTGGGCACCTTCCTCCAAGCAGGCTGGTTAGATTCTCTGCCAATGAGGGAGTGATACGTGTGCACATGGACTTTTATGATCCTTTGATGAAGCGTGGTACTCCTCCCTGCATCTTGCACAGTTCAGAATTGAAAATGGGGAAGATTTCCAGGCCCAATGCCAATGGAATCAGCCCCCTCTAGCCTTGGGAGTGGGGCATTTGAACAAGCATTAGAGATAGAATGGGAGCAATATCCCCCATGCACCAGTCTCTCTCCTCCCCCACATCCTGTGCCGTGTTTGCCTTTTTATTTTCATGTTGTCCTTCCTCCACTGACCTGGTGGTCCTCCACCTGTGGGTAAACGCCATCTGCTTCTTTCATTCTGTAGTTGTTTCTTAAAACAAAACTTAAAAAAAGAAAATATTCCCCCAAATCAAAGATAGCACAAGTGGCATCTTCTGTTTCGTTTTGTCTCTTGGAAAAAAATATCCTTTGATTCTCCCCTCCTTTAACCAATGGGGGCTTCTTGCCCTTTGCCAGACGCTCTAAGCAGGAGGAGTCCAGTGGTAGCTCCACAGACATTTAATTAGACTGTGTGTGTGTTGGTGGTAGTTGGGGGTTGAGGGGGTGGGAGAGTTAGTTCATCCCTCCCAGCTCTGCTCCTGTGGCTACAGAGCAAAAGCTGTCTGTTGAGCTGAGGATGCAGAGTGTGGAGATCCTTGAGGTTGGTGCAGAGATGCCAGGCTTTCTGCCTACAAGGAGGGGGCAAAGGGGCACAGAGAGTTAAGGTGGGAAGGGAGCTACCATATGCTAATTCCCCCTTCCCCAAATCCTGCTGAATGGAGTATTACCTCCTTCAAGAAGATCTTTTCAAATCTTGGGGGTCTTCTAGAAATGAAATCATACTTCATGGAATTGCAGTGACCTTGGGAGGTCATCCAACATAAGCTCTGCCCGCCCCCCCCCCACCCCGCAGGGCAGTGGCAAGGGCCAGTCCTGACATCATGCCCAAGGTTGTAAGGCAGCAAGACTCTAGCTTTTCTTGTGGTAGATTTAATTTAGCTGCCTTCTTTTTTAGGGATTATACATGACTCAATAGATTCCCTTAACCTCTTCTTTCTTTTCCTTTGTGTTTCTTTCTTTCTTCTTTGCTTTGAATTCCCTTTCAAAAATCTAATATGGCAGCCCTAAGATGGAGGATGCAAAGCAGGGGAGCATATTCAAAGGTATTGCACGAAAATTATTCCTATTCTTTTTCTCCTGCCTTAAGCCCTGCTTCAGAGAATAAGCAGACCTATAAATGAGATGTAGCACATTCATGAATTGGTTGTGTATTACTTGGAAACACATTCCTCATCAAAAATGATTGATGAGTAGGTTCCTGTGCTTGCCCACAGATGCCCATTTAACCTAAAAGTGGCCTTGAAACATGAGTCCTCAAATTTCCCAAGAATTCTGTGAACAAAGAGTTCCTACAGCCTAAACGTACATCCCCAAGCTGAATTTTTGAGCCTCTATAAACCTTCAGTGCCTGAGTGCCTAGAGCCCTCTGAAGTGGTGCTAGGGGTGGGGGACAACTGCCAACAAATATTATTATTAGCTTTGGAATTCAGCAGACTTCGATTCTGATCGTGATTCCGGAAACTCCAGAGAAGTAGCTAGCGAGGAGGAGTGTGGCATCAGCCCGACGACACATTCTTGGAAGCCAAAGTGGTCCAGTGGGAAGTGCACTAGGCTGGTGTTTGAAAACACGGTTCTAAGCCTTGGCTTAATCATTTTTCACTTTTATAATATTGAGTGAGTCATTTAGCTTCTCTGGGCCTCATTTTTCTTAAAGAGAATATAGACAAACACAAGTAAATAAACATACAAGCCTATCCAGAAATAAACGTAACTCTAAAAACATACTCAGATGAGAGTACAAGTGTTAGCAGAATGATCAATGTGATTGGAACTGGGTGGTGGCAGCCTGGAAAGACTGTGAGGAGGGAAGGGGACATAATATTTATTAAACAATTACTATGAATCATGTACCACCTTAAACGGTTTGCATAGATGGAGCAAGTTGGAAAAATATTATTTAAATATATTATACCAGCATTCCTCTGAGGGAGGAAATTGTCTTTCTTTAGAAAAATACCTTTGATAAGCCACTGTGTATTGAGGGTGAGGTATTGAGGGCATCTTTTGGGAAGAGGCGCAGAGAGAAAGAGAATGCCAAACTGTTCTGCATGAGAATCGAGTAGAGTCTCTGGTTCAAAATGGCAGACTGAGGCCATAAATTAACCTCCCTCTTCTCTGGAGACCACATTAACATGATGGTAAAGGAATACAAAGTGAATAAACCTGTAATAACAAAGAGAATAGGGAGCGAGGTCAGATTCACCAGCAGATAAGAGATTTCAGTAAACCCTCGGAAAACAAAAACTAGAGGAAAGTGGGTTGATAAACGAAATGGAGTGATGAAGCCCAAGCCCAGAATACATTTGGGTGGCAGCTGCAGAGAATATGATCTTCCTGGCAAAACTCAAAGAGGCTCTGGGTTCAGAGTCAACAGGTGTGGAAAGGGAGGAGGAAGAGGAGGATGCATACAGAAGACCCCTTCTCACCACCCTCTCCCCTCACCCCAGAGCTCCTACCTTACAAAAGGTAGACAATCTAAGGCTTCTGGTGTGGGCAATGGAACCTCCTCTCTCTGGTTCCAACCTTGCAGATGACTTGGCAACCTGCATCATAAAGCAAAGCCTGACATTGAAAAGCTCTGTCCTATGGCATCCTTCTCACTCAAAGAAGCCCATTACAAAGTGACTCACATATAAAATAACTTCTTGGGGTAGTCAACTGGGTCCTTATTTTCAAATCCTTATGTACAACCACAGATTGCCAGATATACCAGGAAAATCATCAGAGCAAAATATAAAGACCAAGGTAAACAAACTAAACAACTGACTGGGAGGAAACAAAGTTAGTTTACAAAACAGGAGAAAACTTTCTAACTCTAATAACCCAGGAGAACTTTGAGATAATATTGTATCCACCATCATCATCACTGACATAACCATCACTGATATTTCTTTAGCACTTTTCTGCAACAGGCACTGTTTTAAGCACTTTACAAATATCAACTCATTTAATCCTCATAATACTGTAGGAGGTACCTGTTACAATCATCCCCATGTTACAGGTGAGGAAACTGACACAGAGATGTTAAATATCTCACTCAAGTTTGCACAACCAGTAAGTGGCAGAATTGAGATTTGAACTTGGCCAGTTTGATTTTGAAATTTGTGCTTTTAAACACCACATTAAACTTTTTCCCATTAAAAATAAAATAATAAAACATTTAAAATTAAAAAGATAAAAAAATCTATAAAATAGAAATAACCAGAGAACAAGAAAGTTCTTGTGAAAGTCAAAAATATATGATTGCCAAAATAAAAAATTTAGTAGACTAGATGGAAGATATGGTCAAATATACTTCTCAGAGTGTGGAGAGACGGAGAGAAAAGAAATTATCGAAGCAATTATACAGGAATATTCCCCAGAACCAAAGAAAATCATGGCTTCTTAGGCTGAAAGGGTCTTCTAGGTGTCTAACACAAAAAATGACAATGATCCACATCGAGACACAATCTGATGACATTTGATATTGAGGATAAAGAGAGATACAGCATATGACCATGCTGACTAGCCTCACTTTAAAATGACTACCACTGGTCTCGAGTGGACCCCTACAACTCCACTGCATTTTCCTAGTCCATTCACTCTCCTACCCACTCTCCTCTCTTCTCAATCATTTGCAAACTCCTCCTGTACTCTCTCTTAGCTGAGAGAAGCAACAAAAGAGCACTTCCTCAGGTACTGAGCACATCTGCCCACCTACCTGAGTCTGTGCCCAAACGCTCTGCTTTGTATCACATCACTACACTGAACTGTCTGTGCTTACACCTGACGCCAGTGCATCAGTTATGGTCCAGGTGGCATTGTCTCTTCTGCAACAATTCTCTCTGCTCCCTCCATCATTAGTTCTTCCCTCTCTTGATGGACATTTCCATCTGCACAGAAAATCTCACCCCCACTGCCCTTCAGCTATTGCCTCTGTTTTCTTCTTCCCTTTGTAGGAAAAAAAAATATCCCTGAAAGAGTTGCTATACTCTCTGTCTACAATTTATCTCCCTTTTTTCCGATCAGGCCCCCGCCCCTCAAAACTGATATTCTCAAAGTCACTATTCATTTATAAACATTTAAAAAATATGCAATGGTCAATTCTTAGTCCTCGATTTGTCTGTCACATCAGCAGCATTTTGATGTGGTTGATCACTCCCCCTTCCTTTAAACACTCCATTCATTTGGTTTCTAGACCTCGCGGTTTTCTGATTTTCTCCTCCCTGGCTGGCCACGTCTTCCCAGTCTTCTTTTCTGGCTACTTTTGTCTCCATGATCTCTGAATTCTGGCCCTTTTGGAATGTTCCAGGGTTGAGTCTTGGATGTCTTCTATTCTCTATCTACACTGACTCCCTTGATGATTCTAGCTCGTCAGTCTCGTTGCCTTAAATGCTGTTTATTCATGAACATTTTCAAATTTATTTTTCCAGTCTACATCACTCGCCTAAGTTCTGGACTTGTATATTAAGCTTCTTACTCAATAACATAATTCTTTGTCTAGTAGACATTTCAAACTTAATAATATACAAAACCAAAGTCCTGAAATTTTCTCCACCACCGAAATCTGCTTTTTCCACATTCTTTCCCACATCAGCAAATGCCAATTTCATACTTTCAATTGCTCATGCAAAAATACAAAAACAAAAATAAAACAAAACAAGTTTTGGTGTCATCTTGAGAATTTTCTTTTTCTTTCATACCTATAAGCATCAGCAAATTCTGATGTGTATGTTCAAAAAATATCCGGGATTCTACCATTTCTCTCCAATTCCACTACTACTATTCTGTCCAAGCTACCATCATCTCTCACCTGAATTATTGTAATAATCTCCTTAGCTATTTCCTTGCATCTGCCCTCATTCTATTGCTATCTAATCTTTACAGAGCTGCCAGAGTGATCCTTTCAAAACATAATTTATGCAACTCAGACCATGTTACTCTTTGAAGTCTTCCCATCTCACTTAGGGTAAAAGCCAAAATCTTTATATTGGTTCAGAAGGCCCTTTACAATCAGATTCTCTGCTCTGATTTTCTGACCTCATCCCCTACTGCTTTCCCACTTGCTCACTCTGTTTCCACCACATCAACTGCATTTCTGTGTGTCAAACATCCCAGGCACTCTTCCCCACTCAGGGATTTTCCAGATGCTGTACCTCCTCTCTGGAATCATTTGCCCCAGATAATCCAGTGGCTTATTCCTATAACTCCTTTAGGCCTTTGTTCAAATATAACCTTGTCAGTGACAATGTTATAACTTTTGCTTTTAACTATCAAACATATTTTAAAGAACTCAAGAGGAAAAAATAATTTGATTATATTTACCCAGACATTTACCATTTCTGTTGTGTTCTTTATTCCTGATGCTCCAGGCTGTGGAATTCTGAATTGACAGTTTGTTTTTTTTTTTCAGCACTTTAAAAATGTTGTTCCACTTCCATCAGACCTTCAAGGTTTTAGATAAAAAATCTGCAGTCATTTGAATCATTATTCTTCTGTAAGTAGTGCATCTTTTTTTTTTTTCCCCCTTTCTGGCTGCTTTTAAGTTTTTGTTTAATTGTCTTTAGTTTTCAGCAGTTTGATTTTGATGTCTGTGGAAGTGGATTTTCTCGAGCCTATTTTTTTGGGGTTTTGCCGACCTTCTTAAATCTATAGATTTATGTCTTTCACCCATTTAGGGAAGTTGCCAGCAATTATTTCTTCAAAGTATTTGTCAGGATTGCATACTTTTTCTCTTTTTCTTCTTGGACTTTGATGGCATGAACACTAGAATTTTTATTATTGTCCCACAGATAACTTAGACTCTGTTAATTTTTCAATCTTTTCTCTCTCTGTTGTTTAATTTGGGTAATTTCTAATGATTGATTATAAAGTTCACAGACTTTTCCCTCTTTCTTCTCGATTCCACTATTAATTCCCCCAATGATTATAAAATTTCTTTATTGTGTTTTTCAGTTCTAAGATTTCCACTTGATTCTTTGTATAATATTTCTTTGCTGATACCTTTGATCTTTCAGGATTGTTTCTCTTTCTTTCTTGAAGTATTTTTATAATAGCTGCTTTAAAGTCTTTGCCAGGTAATTTCAACATCTATGTTCTCTTGGCATTGGTGCCTGGCAATCATCTTTTCCCAGGTGAGTTGAGATTTTCTTCATCCTACATATGCTGAGTAATTTGGATTGTATCCTGAACATTCTGAATATTACATTTTGAGCTTCTGGGTCTTGTTTGAATTCTATGGAAAATGTTGCTATTTTTGTCCTTTTAGGTAGTTAACCGGGTTGGGTTCAGGCTGCAAATCCCAACTGACCTTCAGTGGATTGTGGGTTTAATATCAATTCAATTTTCAAAGGCTTTGTAGAGGCATTTGATCTATTTCTGTGTGCACCACCCAGTGGCCAGTGTGGGGATGTGGGTGGTGGTGAACTATTCCTGTAGTTCAGTTCTCAAAGTTTTTGGTATACTGTTTAAGATTAGATCCATGCACCCATAGCTCAAGGTGGTGCCAGGAGTTGATATATGACTTTATGGCATTGCTTTCTTGAGCTCCTTCTTTTTTATAATCTCCCTTATACTTTTCAGTTCCCTGGGCCTTTCTTTTTTTGCTCCTCTGGCCAGAAAGATGAGCTTTAGTTATTCCACTCTGCCTTGCACTATTTGCAACTGTACTCACTTCTGGGGTCAAGATAAGGGAGGACATAGAGAGAAAAAGATCAATGGGGGGTTGACTCACCCTCTTGGTACCACAACTTCTCTAACTGGAGAGGAAGGTTCTGGTCCCTCACAGTTTTAATGAGCTTGGACCCCTGCTGCCACTATTGTCTGTGCAGCCATTGCTGACACCACAGGATTGCTGAGAATCTGAGACACCCGGAACAGAGAGAAGAAACAAAGGAAATTCCTCCACTCTCTCTGAATGTTAGGATTCCCCTTTCCATTCTTGATCCACAACTAGGCAGCTTCTCCTGAAGCTCCCTCTGCCCAAACCTGGGGATAATGAAGGAAAAGTGGGAAACCTGCTGCTGATTTTGTGGTACTTCTAATTCTGTTCTTCTTCCCCAATCTGCTGCTACTATTTACTTTTCAGAGTCCTAAAAGAGCTTCTCCACTCATTCTCTATGGATTTCATAGCCACATTTGATGTGAGAGACAGGGAAGTGTATGCTGACTCCCTCAACCCAGATGCAAAACCTGCTTTCAATTTTTTAAAGGCAAAATAAATTTGAACCTAGAGCCATTATTAAGTTTTAGTGATAAATATTGTCATTTTTCAGAAATCCAAAGACTTAGAATGTTTTCTTCCTAAGCATTCTTTCTAAGTAATTTACTTGAGGATGTATTTCTGCAAAACAAAGATGATAAAATAAGAAAGAGAAGTATATGGGATCCTGGAAATTATGAAACTAACCTAGGAGACAAGTGAATATCCAAGATAATAGCTGTGTGGTAGGCCTATAGGGCATCTGGCCTGGGTTAGAGCAGATAGTTCAATACCTCTGGAATTATATTTCTGTGAAGAAAATGAATTCCATATAATAAATAATTGTAGGTCTAATGATTTAAGAGTATACTAAAGGCACATTACTCTTTCCTCAAAAAGGAAAGCAAGAACATTTCAGAAAATGCAAATATTCACACAAGAAATAAATGGTCCACATTTGAAGCCAAATAAAGTTTGTCATGTTTTAAGTATAGTTCCTAAGTGTGGAAAAAAGAATACATTTGACCTAGATCATAGGAACATTGTCTTTCAAGTGGCAGAAGAATCATGGTGTTGCCTCCACAGAGAAAGAAACATAATTCTAACTTATTTCTTGTCTATGCAGTAAATAACATTTCTACAGAAATATTAATTTAAATACTATATGAGTAAAAATGGACTAGGTTATGCTGAAGTAACAGCCCCAACTCCCTTAACTGGCTTAACACATGAAAGCTTATTTCTCAGTCACCCTCTGTAGCCTAAGGAAGTCAGCACTCACTCTGCTCCCTCTTGTCACGCAAGAATCCAAGTCATGAGGCTCTACCACCTTGGAGCTGCACCATCTGGAATATTTGGCTTCCTCAACTACAGCAGTGGGAAAAGAGACACCAGTAAATCTCACTGGGCTCTCACTGTGTTAACCCGAGAATGACTCACAAGATTTTGCTTATTTCACTGGCTAGAGCTGGTCACAGTTCTCTCCTCATTTAACAGTAAGGGAGATGGAACATGTAGGAGAGCAAATGGAGCATTTGGTGAGTATTACTACCCACCATCTTTGTTCATTGACATTCAACTTTGAGAAGAACTTACATGAAAGGTTACAAACTGGTCACTTGAAGCAAACACAAACTGCAGATGAGCCTGGCTTGAGTATTCAGACTTTAAAAACTTGAATGTCTTTAAGTTGTTTCTAGTTTACTACAATCCTCAATACTCCTGCTGCTATGACTCATATAGACTGCCAGTCTGGTCCCCAAAGGCACTTGCCACCCCTGAGCTATAATGCAGGGAAGACTTAGGATTCATAAATGATGTGATATTTTTGTCCATCTGGATAATGAAAAAGCAGAGATACAGCAAACTGACAGAGTGAGGTGTGGAGAAGTAGATAGAGAAGGAGAAGGAAAAATAGGTGTCCTCATATATTCATTTTGTAGAATAGGAAGGCAAGACATGCTACCTGATATTGATGAAACAAGACATCTATATTTCCAGGTATCACTTAAAATGAGAAATGTAATTAATAGAACTAAAAAGTAATGTGTAAAAATTGAGAGGAAAAAAGGAAATGACATTAAGTTTGGTATGAATATAAATCTTTATATTTTATAGTGGGTAATCAATAGATAATATCTGTGGTCAATAAATCAAGAAACAGGGGTATAAATATACCATTTAATGTAGGGAGGAAACCACCAGAAGCCCTCAAAACAGAGATGATTTAAAGTGGTTTCCTCTGGGGAGTGGGATTAGAGGAGAAGGGCAGGCAGAGGAGACATTGATTTAATGATAAAAATGTCTGTACTATTTGATTTTTTAAAAAATAATGTTCACACGTTGCTCTGAGGAAAATATTTTAAAATTCTCTTAAAAGAGAAATAAACAAGAATGTGGGTGTAGGGGAGAGCAGAAATGATTTGAAAGAGGAGAAAGAGGAGAGAAAGGTAGAGTGGGAAGCTGGAGTCTATGGAGAAATAAAAAAGGTGAGATGTTCTCCACTGAGATAGGACCTTTTAAAGACATATTAATGAATCCTAATGTTCAATTTTCGGTTGTTTGTATTGTTGGATTATGAGCCCTTGTCATTATCTCAAACCTTGTTAACCACCTGCTACACACACAGCTGGCTTCCAGGTTTCAGTAGGAGGAACACTAGAGGTAGGGACTGAGTCCCAAGTACAGGGCATTGATGAGTAGAAGGAACAGCAGTGAGATGAGGATAACATAAGTAGTAGCAAGAATTTAGAAACTGAAGGGGTCATGGAGATGGGAGCTCTCTGACATTCCCAGGAATCTCGGAAAGACCTTAGGTAGCCCATGGAATGCAAGATAGAAAGCTTGAGTTAATTTTTTTTAAAGTCAGAGGATGTAGAGCACTTCACTGACATTTGGAGTACTTAAATTATCTTACTTAGTCCTCCAAGCAACCTTATGAGGGATTTCTTCATTAATTCAACAAACTTTTATTAAATATAGTACTGTATGCAAAGCGTACAGTATACAGACTATTCGGTAAGTCTTTCTCACTATCCTCAAGGTGCGTATAGTCTAATGAGGAGACACTATGGTATAATGTGATGAATGTATGTCCTAGGTCCATGAAAAACATGGAGAAACATCTAAACCACCCTGGGGATGAGAGAGGGTAGAAAGCTTCCAGAGAAGGTGACTAAGAAAATGGACACAACAAACACACAGCACATCAAAAAATAATCCACCATGACCAAGTGGGCTTCATCCCAGTGATGCAAGGATGGTTTAACATATGTAAATTAATAAATGTGATTTGCCACATAAACAGAAGCAAACAAAGACCATATAATCATCTCAATAAATGCATAAAAAGCACGACAAAATTCCATACCTTTCATGATAAAAACCCTCAACAAACGAGGCATATAAGGAACATATCTCAAGGTTATAAAAGCTGTATATGATAAACCCACAGCCAACATCATACTGAATGGGGAAAAGTTGAAAGCATTCTCCCCAAGAACTGGAAAAGACAAGAGTGCCCACTGTCACCACTTTCATTCAACATAGTGTTGGAAGTTCTAGCCAGAGCAATCAAGCAAGAGAAAGAAATAAAGAGTATTCAAACTGGGAAAGAGGAGGTCAAATTTGCTTTTTGCTTATGATTTGATCTTATAGCCAGAAATCCCCAAAAATTCCACCAAGAGATTCCTGGAATTGATAAGTAAATTCAGCAAAGTCTCAGGTTAAAAAATCAATGTACACAAATCAGTAGCATTCCTATGTACCAATGCCAGTCAAATTGAGAGTCAAATCAAAGACTCAATACCATTCATAATAGCTACAAAGAAAATAAAATACCTAGGAATATACTTAACCAAGGAGGTAAAAGATCTCTACAAAGAGAACTATGAAAAGAAATTTCAGACGACACAAACAAATGGAAAAATATATCATGCTTATGGATCGGTTGAATCAACATTGTTAAAATGTCCATAGTACCCAAAGTGATTTACAGATTCAATGCAATCCCCATCAAAATACCAACATCATATTTCATAGATCTAGAAAAAATAATTATACACTTTGTTTGGAACCAGAAAAGAACCCAAATAGCCAAAGCAATCTTAATCAAAAAGAATAAATCTGGAGGCATCCCATTACCAGACTTCAAATTATACTACAAGGCTATAGTAACCAAAACAGCATGGTATGGGCACAAAAATAGAGCCATAGACCAATGGAACAGAACAGAGTACCCACATATAAAACCATCCACATACAGCCAACTGATCTTTGACAAAGCAGACATCAATATACACTGGGGAAAGGAAGCCCTATTCAATAAATGGTGCTGGGAAAATTGGATAGCCATATGCAGAAGATTGAAACAGGATCCATATTTCTTACTACTCACAAAGATGGATAAAAGTCTTAAATGTAAGGCACAAAAACCATAAGAATTCTAAAACAAAATGTTAGAAAAAACTCTTCTAAATATTGACCCAGGCAAAGAATCTATGAAGAAGACTCCAGTGGCAATCACAGAAACAACAAAAATAAATAAATGGGACTTGAGTAAATTAAAAAGCTTCTGCACAGCTAAGGAAATAATCAACAGAGCAAATAGAAAACTTACAAAATGTGAGAAAATACTTGCAAGCTATACATCTGATGAAGGGCTAATAACCAGAATCTACAAAGAACTCAAACAAATCATCAAGGAAAAAACAAACCACTCTATTAAAAAGTGGGCAAAAGACATGAACAGAAGTTTCTCAAAAGAAAATAGACAAATGGCCAATAAACATATGAAAAATGTTCAACATCATTAATCATCAGGGAAATGCAAATTAAAACCACAATGAAATATCATCTTACCCCAGTTAGAATGGATTTTATTAAAAAGTCCAAACACAGTAGATGCTGGAATGGATGGAGACAGAAAGGAATGCTTATACACTGTTGGTGGGACTGCGAATTAGTACAACCTCTATGGCAAACAGTATGGAGATTCCTCAAAGAACTAAACATAGACCTACCATTTGATCCAGCAGTCTCACTACTGTGTATTTACCCAAAGGAAAAGAAGTCAGTTTATCAAAAAGACACCTACGCTCAGATATTTATTGCAGCACAATTCACCATTGCAAAGAAGAGGAATCAACCCAAGTGCCCATCAATTCATGAGTGGATTAACAAAATGTGGTATACTGTGGAGTACTATTCAGCCATGAAGAAGGATGAATTAAGGCATTTTGCAACAATTTTGATGGAATTGGAGACCATTATCCTAAGTGAAGTATCTAAATAATGGAAAAACAAACATCACATGTACTCGCTATTAAATTGGAACTAACTGATGAACACACATGTGCACAGAGGGAAATAAAACTCAGTAGAAGTCAAGCAGGAGGGAGGATGGAGGAGGGGATGGGTGAAAACCTACCTAACAGGTATAATGAACACTATCAGGTTGATGGGCACACTTACAATCCTGACTCAAGCATAACAAAATCAATACATGTAACCAGAAACATTTGTACCCCCATAATATTTTGAAATAAAAAAAAAAAGAGAAGGTGATTCAGGCTGAATTTTGAAACATCAAAAGGAGTTTGCATAGCAGATAAAAGGGGTAGGGTGAGGGTGTTCTAGGCAGGGCAACAGGGCCTGGGAAAGCACTGAAACCAGGAACCATGGCACCATTAGGCACCTCCAGAGGCTGTGTGTAAAGGAGGGCAGGAAACACATTGAGGGGACCAGTGTGCTAGGCAGGGCTGCCCAGGAGATGTGTGGGTCTCTATATACATAAACATAAGCAGCATAACCCCAAATCAGCCTATTGAACACCCACTCTAGCTGCCATCCCACAAAAGAAGTACCATGCGGCTCAGTGGGAAAGATCCATGAAGCAGAACACCCTCCTGGAGCCAGCACTGGACCACCCCAGAACAACCCTGTAAGTGGCATCCTGAGCTTCTTTATGTATCTGATCTAATCTATGTGGGGTAGAAGGTCAGCGAGCACCCAAAAGGGGCAAAATAGGACCTGGGACCCACATGGGTCCCTCTTCAGGTCTCAGTTTGGACCTGAGGCACCCCACTGCTGGTCCTGGCTGGAGGGGGACTTAGAATATTTGAGCAAAGTGAACCAAAGCATGGGAGCCCCGTCACATTTGGGTTTTGGGGCAGGGACCCTGCTTACTTGGGCCTGAGGGTGGTATTGATGTTGAGCTAAGTTTGTCTCGTAAACTGTTGAGAGCATTTGAAGGATTTTTAAGCAGGGGCGTGATAGGATCCAGTTTGTGTTTTAGAAAGATGCTTCCAGCAGCCATGGGGAGTAGGTGAGACTGGGAGCAGAGACGTCGTCATGAGGCTGCTGAGGAATACAATCAAGAAATGAAGAGGGACCGAACCAAGGCACCAGCAGCATGCATAGAGGGGAGCAGAGAGATTTGAGAGATGTTATGAGGGAGGATCTGTAAAATGTACTGTTGACTGGAGTAGAGGGCCGGAGCCTAGAAAATTCCCAGATTCCTGGTTCAGATAATTGGATGAACAAACACACCATTCACCCAAATCTGGAATATGAAAGCAGTAAGTTTTGGAGCAGGGTAGGAAGGAGACTAGGGAGCTGTGCTGGGCACATGTTGAATTGGAGGAGCCGGTGGATCCTAGGTTGGCGAGACACAGCAGGTTTTTGGATACGCGTAGGGTCAGGAGCAAGGGGTACTTCAGTGAAATATCACTTTTTACCACTCCCTGTGTCCTGAGCCAAGTTACCTGACCTCTCCAATTCTTTACAAAGAAGAGAACAAGAACAAGATTTGATGGCTTATAGCACAGTGCCTGGTACATCTCAGGTGTTTCTTACATGGTGGGGAAAATGAAGAAGAAAGAGGAGGAGGAGGAGATGTCTAGAGGTCATCAGAGAAGCTGGGATTAGGAATGTGGATTTGGAAATTTAGAAGAGGCGGTTGAGACAGAGGGTGTGAATGATATTGCTGAGGGGAAACGTATAGAATGAGAAAATCGGAGGTTGGAATTGTTGCTCTTTGGCTTAGAGGATAAGCTGCCTGCAGTTGTTCTGCCAGAGAGAGACTGAAGTAGAATATGGACCCATGCCTGTGTGACCACAGAGCCCATATTCTTTCTCTAGGTCATGTTGGCTTGTGACATACTTTTGAAGAAAGAATGGAGAAAGGGGCGTAGGGTTTCCGATCACCATTGGCCCAGGGACACAGGCACTCCAGCAGGAGAAAGCCCACTTTCCAGGGCCCAGCAAGTAGATTTAGAGAATGGCGTGGGGGGCAAACCAAGACTATTTCTGATGAGTGGGGAGGGGTCTGAAGCTTATACAGTTCGAAGTGACATTTTTGGTTGGGTTTTCTCTGAAAGCAGAACCCGATGCAAATACCTGTGTACAGGTAGTTCGTTTGGGAAGTAATTCCAGGAAGCAGGAATGAGGAACTGATAAAAGCAAGGGAGGGAGGAGAAGCCAAAATGAGGGTGTGCCATGGAGGTTACAACTGAAAATCACTGGGCTATATTCCTTTCACCCGGAACCTCCAGCAGTGACTCTCAGAATTGTCCGCCGGAGAACTGGCTGAGAAAAGTGTTTACCCATCCCTTCCATGTCCCTGTTAGTTACGTCTTGGCCCCCGGAGCATTAACTTCACATGCTGCTCCTGTGTGCTTGAGAGGTGGGGCCCTTTTCCATCTTCAGTGATGAAGCCCAGGCCCAGAAAGGAAGAAAGCTATGGTGCACATCTGCGGCCCTGCTGTTCTAGGTGAGGAGAAAGTCGAAGTCTACATGGAACTCGCTGTCCTTTGCAGCTGCTGTTGAAACCAGAGTACGTGAGTTAGGGCGCCAGAGATCTGGTACACAGTCCGCTCCTCTAATGTCACAGATCCCCTTGTGTCCTACATTAAGTCCATTCCGTCACCACATTTCCAAGGTGGTGGCCAGCCAGTCTCTAGAGAAGACAATACATAAGTTAGTGGAACCGGCCCTAGTGCCCGCTGCTGTGACTGTCCCTAGGGCTGTTATTGATAGTCACCATCTCGCTCTACCACCATGCGTGACAGTGTCACTCTTTCTTGGTCACAGCTCAGGGATAGGTTGTTTGCTTTCAGGATGGCCCAGGTCTGCAGCCCCAAGAGGTGTAAACCCCTTCCCCTTTCAGGCTGTGGCTGCCGACCATTCACGTTTGTCATGGTACATGGAAGCACCGAGAAATGTCCCAGTGAACCCCCCAAGTCCCAGATGTGTCACTCCCTGTTTCTGCTCTGCAGCAGCAGCCCTGGGTCCTCATAACAATCACTGTTGGTTTTTTGCCCTGTGGCCTGTGAGCATGGACAGTCTAAAGTGACCAGGCGGTGCCCAGGGCTTCAGGTGTGGTGGAGCCCTTACAGCCCTCTGGTGGAAACCTTCCCTCCCCTCCCCTCCTACTGGCTGGTCACCAGGAGTGCCAATGCTGCACGGCTTGCACCTGTAGGGACTCGAAGCATGAATTTTGCAAGAGGGTCACTGGGAGTGATAGTGAGAGCGACCACTGTGGCTTTTACTGCTCAGTCCCTGAGCCTGTATAGTCTCACTGCTGAGGACACATACCACAGACCATATCCTGCAGAACAGCACCCAACCCCACAGGGTGCTGGCCCTAAGCTGGCACTTTAAATGGGTCTTTAATGGCCGCTCCATGGTTCAATTGGGCCAGCTGCTTTGAGGGATATATGGTAGCTACGAACCCATTGTCACACCTTCTTTGTCATAAAATGGGTTCCTGGGTCTGAGACTGTGTTACATGGGATCCTGAAAATCTGCATTCCGTCGGCCTCCAGATAGTGGTGCTGACAGAGGCACTTCACACAGTAAAGACAAACCCACATCCAGAGCAGGTGTCAGTTCCAGAAGGGAGGAGTCACTGCCCTTCTCAGGTTAGGAGGGGACAATGTAATTCACTTGCCACAAGTGGCTCATTTGTCTGCTCAGTATATGGTACCACATTGAGATCTTGGCATCAGTTTCTGCTCCTGACATTCAGCAGTAGCAGCAGCGAGGTCAGCCTTGGAGAGAGGCAGCCTCCATCACCGCGGCACCGGAGAAGCCCCAGGACAGAAAGCAAAGGGCGTGCAGAGAGCCGGTGTCAGCAGGAGGTGAGCCAAGGGCTGCATAGAACCGTCCACTGCAGCCGGGGCTGAAATCATGCGTGAGGTGAGGGATGTGGGTCAGGGCACAGACACACCTGATCCAGTGGCCTTCTTTAGGATAAAGAAATAAAAGAGTCTTAATTTTGAAAATTAAAAAAATACAAAACCATGCCATGTGAGCATTGGAAAGGCCTTCGTGAGTGAGGGTGCTGATGAGGCTGCAGGGCTGGGCCAGGGTGCGGTGGGTGGAGGCCTCGTGAAGGTTTTGTTTCCGATTCTAGTTTGGGGACTTATTGGGCTTGAAGGATCGCAGCTGGAAGAGCCTTTGGGAGAAGCTGTGGGAACCTGGCAAGATGTCAGTCTTTCTGGTTGCTCTGGGCCTTGCTAGGGCTTTCCTGGTTTAGCATCAGAGAATTTCCCAGGCAGGTGGGATCATAGAGACATCCTGGTCTAATCTCCATTTCACAGATGAGAAAATTGAGGCCTGTAATTTGAAAGGGCAGCCCAAGTTCACTCAGGCAGCTATTGGCAGAGATGGGCTAGAACACCACGGCTTAAGGTTATAGTTGGACACCTTGTGCAAAAGTTTCTTGGTAGATCCCCTTATATTGTATGCATTATCAGAATATTAGCGGTCGCTCAGGCAAAGCCTAGCCTGCATTCTTGCCCCAGCATAAAGGAGGAGTGTAAGGCAAAGCTTAGCCAGACTTCACACTAATAGTGGCCAGCCATCCTTTCTCATTTCTGTGTGGCAGTGCCCTCAGGGGATCTCCTAAATAAATTGTACATTTGCTATGCATCTGTTGCTTGCACTCCTGTTACAAAAATTGCTGAAGATGATTCTTGGCTTTGCTGTTTTGGTTCTTTGCATGCTATGAGGTTATAAAATCTTTCCTCCTACTTTCTGCCTTCTTTTCTAAAATCCTAGGAGAAATGAAGCTACCATTCGTCTATCTAAGATAGATCTACCTATCTGTCCATCTGTCCTTCTGTCCATGTGTCTGCCCGTCCACCATCCATCCATCCATCCATCCATCTATCATCTCAGTTAAATATTTATAAAGGAAGGGGTGTGGTTTAAGGGGAGGGACCCCTCAATGATCTGGGACAGGGGGATGTTACCTAATGAGGAGGCCCTGCTGAGAGGTGTGTCCTGTTCCCCGTCTGTCAAAACAAGGCAAGGTGTAAGGAAGGCGACAGTTCTTCAACCACCCCTTATTCTCCCAGGTCCTTATCACGAGCTGACTATAAGCTGGCAGAGTCTAACACATTGTTCTCTAATTTTGGCTAGTCCAAGCTGATGGAGCAGGAGCCCAGGGGCTCTAGAACTAAGGGCACACCAGGATATAAGAAGCAGGACTCATTTTTTCGACAAGGAACATAAAGCGTGAGCGATGTAGTTATAAAATAGCCTACAAATGAATGGTCAAGTCTCTGCTTCTGCAGACACGTCCAACCCTATCTCCAATGTGAGTAACCTGTATAGGATCCCACTGCAGCCTGTACTTCTCTCCTGTGATTATCATGATTCTGGCGGTTATCTGTTCAAGGTCAGTGTGGTTTCAGCCTCACAGCAGGTGCTCAATATGTATTATGTTGACCGATTGAATGAATGAGGGAATGAATGAACTCACTTCATTCAAGGGCCGGATCTCAGTCTAAGGCCCCCTTCTCTTCTGCCCTCCCCAGCCCCACTCTCTCAGAAATCATGAAGCCATCGCTGAGAAGGAAGATACAATTCAGCCAGCATCAGCAGCCTGTCCTTGTCCCAGTCCTGCCCTCCTCTCCAGGGCTTCCTCTAGCTCCCACTCCTCCCTGTTCCCCCTCCTGCCTCCCTCCCTCCCTCCCCCTAGAGGCCCCAGACTCAAAGTGCTGGAAAGTCTCTTCAAACAGGATTGAAATTGCTTTAAATATTGGAGGATTAGGGGAAGACAAACAGACCTGGGGAAGGTCTGTGTTTGGGGGATTAGGATTAGATTTCCTCTACTGTCCAAGCATTAGCAGAGGTCCTGCTGCTGCCTCTGGGCTCTGTCCTCCGAAGCTTGGGCAGCTCAGGGCTGGGCCTCCAGCACATCCCACATCCTTGGGCCAATCTCTCCTCAGTGCTCCGTATCAGGAGTTTTCAGATGAAGCCCCAGCCAGGCAGCCTCTGCTATTTCTCACTCCTAGTCCTGCTCTCCGGGAAACCGCCACCTATTGAGATAGCTTGAAATAAACCCTATTTTCTACCACTGCCTATAACCTCAGCCAGTGGCACCAATTGACCATGCACAGGCCGAGTACCCTTCCGTGAAGGAGGTGTAGGTCACAGAGGCAAGAGAAGGTCCCTGGCTGGGCAACATGAGCGAAGAAGCACTATGAGAACCAAGCAGTGTGGGGTACGTGCATTCGTGTTTGTTTACATTAATAAGCATTCAGACGTGTCACAACTTATGTCTTGGCTAAAGCCCCCTACTGGTTATGATTCAATATTCATCAAAGCAGATTTTATTACTAATTAGAGACTTAGAATCATAGCGTTTGAATGGACCACAGAGATCTCACTTAAGACAGACTTCCCCTACAGCATCCCTGGGGTCTTACTCACTCTCTTCTGGAACCTCTGGGTGACAGGGAGCAAGATGGTTCATTCCATGGCTGTCCACTCCGAGATGTTAGAAAATCTTCTCTGTTTTGAAAATGTGCCTCCTTGTAGTAGCAGAAGCATGGGTCTCAATTTTACTCCTAGAACTAAATATATTATACATATATAAATCTTAACTTGGAATTTGAAGTGCATAGGGGAGAATTTCTTAAACAAGGCACAAAAAGAATTAATTATAAATTAAAAGATTGGTACATGTGACAACATTAAGATTGTGAATCTGTCCATCTAATGGCCACATTAAAATGTAGAAAGGAAGCCAGTTACTAGAATAAGGTATTTGATACATGCTCATCTGACAAAGGGCTTTACTTCATAACATATCAATGATTCCTCCAAAGGATGAGAAGGAAGACAACCAGATGAAAAAATGGGCAAAAGAGTGGCTGACATTTGTAAATGGCCAACAAACACGTGAAAAGGTGCTCAATCTCATTAACAACTAGGTACATGCAAATTAAAACCGCCTTGGAATATTGCTACATACTCATCAAACAGGCAGAACACGTAAAAGTCTGACAATAGCAAATGTGGAAAAAGATGAAGTGCAAAGTTAAGTTTCATCACTGCTAGCAAGATAGTCAATTGGAGCAACCAGTGTGAAAAACAGTGTTTGGCGTCATCTGTTAAGTCAAAGATATACAAACTCTATGACCTTCCTGGACATTTACCCTACGGGTGCATGTACCAGAATATACAAGGGAGGCCGTCCACAGCAGCACTGTAAGTTTATTGGCCCCACGTTGGAAGCAGCCCAAGTACTTACGAACATTAGGTTGGATTAATACATTATGGCATATTCATACAAGGAAAATAACATACGCTAACAAAAATCAACAAACTATAATTACTAGCAACAATGTGGGTGAATCTCAAAAAACCACAATGTTGAGCAAAGGAAGTAGCATACCATACACCTCCATTTATATAAAGTTCAAAAACAGGCGAAACCAAACTGTATTGTTTGGGTTGCATATTTAGATGATAAACTATAAACAAAGTTTAAAAAGCTGATTGCTATAGAAGACAGAGCTGTGAAGATGGTGGCTACCATTGAGGGGCAGAAGTAGGGTGCCATGGGAAAGGGGCAGGGAGTGGTCAGAGGCAGCAATGCTATATATCTTGCTCTGGAGGGAACAGTTACATGAATTTCTTTTTTAATGATTGGTTAAGCTATATTTTTATTTTTCATACTTTTCTGTATATGTTTTATACTTCACAATGTAAAAAACACTTTAAAAATATAATTTTAATCTTGAAAGCTATCATGTCCCCCTTAAAATTTTTCTTTTTCAGGCTAAACATCATTGGTTCCTTCAATAGACATGATTTCCAAAGCCTTTGCTATCCTGGAGACCCTATATTTCTCTCTCTCTCTCTCTCTCCTCTGCATCTCTTTCTCTGTCTCTATCTCTCTATTTCTCATCTATCAATTTAAACAATAACTGCTGCCCTCATTAGAGGCAGTTAAAAAATTAAAGGTAGTAAAGGTGGGGAAACTTCAAATAAGAGTAAGCACAAGTCCAATTTTCACTTTGTAAGGTTCAAATGAGGACAGATGCCATCAATAAAATAAACAAAGCATTAAATAACAAACAAACCATTAAATACACAAACCATTAGGATGAGAACAGAAGTATCTACACATTCATAATTTCTTAATTTCTTATCCTTGATGATAATTAGTCCATTGACAGACATTAGCTGGTGTAAGCTACAAACAGATGCCAACATAGGCAAAACCAACTGCAGAGATTCAGGCTGCAGAAAGGGCCTGCCCAGGACGGGAAGAAGAGGGCCACCTCATTATCTCGCCAGGTATGAACACTGTCTTCCTTGGAGGCTTCTTTTTTGCAGCTTGGGGTAATGAGATCTAATACCCTACTTCTTCTTGCTCAGGGGTCTGGCTGGGCCGAGGGGCAGATCTCTTGTCTCTACACAAATTTTCAGGTTTTCTTCCCATGGAATTGTCCCAAGAGACTTTCCAGTCAGGCTTTGTTTAGAGGCAACCAATCATATCACTTCCTCCCTTCCAGCTGGATACCCCAGGGAAGGAATAAAGCTTGGGGAAAAGTGAGGTCTTGCTTGGTCACTGGCAAATGCTAATTAGTGAGGACTGCTTGGCAGCCTGAAGTCCTTTCTGATTGCCTGGGTAGTGAGAGGAATGCAAAACACACAGGTGAGGTGCAGCCGCTGACAGCCCCTGGGAATGGGAGCGGAAATATGATTCTCCCATCACCCACCCTCTCTCAGGCACTGGCGACAGAGACACCTGTGTCTACTCAATCAAAACATCTGTCTACCTGAAGCTTCGCTCCAGGTCTTTATTTATCATTATTACTATATCAGACTACCTAGTTTCCAAGATGTATGTAGCCGTCCTGGGGCCAGAGCCTCCCAGCAAGTGTGCCTACGGTCAGTCAGGTCCAGACATCTATTTGTCCTGCTCTCTGGGGGAGGCTAAGTCCCCTGACCTTGGCTGCTGTAGGTCCCGCCAAAGCACTGCCTTCTAGATCACACTGACCAAAGTGTAAATGGGTCTAGGCAGGTCGAGAAATTTAATTGTTTTTTAATGAAACATATAGAGCTTGTTGATGCATAATTTCAGCTGAGAAGGTGCATCTCAAATGGGAAAAATACGGTGTCTCCTGGGATTAATGCAAGTTCTTAAAAAGTCCTGTAATGCAGCTCAATCGGCACAGGCAAGGAGAGTCCAGTCAAGGCCCACCAAGCCTTGCCTAAGCAGCCTCCTTCCCCCAGGCAGCTCCCGCCCACTCTCCCTCCTCTTCCTTCTAGCCTCTTCTAGAAGACTGCTCTTGGAGTCAGGCCTATGCTAATGGGAGGAGGGGGGGTCTTGTGAGATAGGTGGCTTGTCCCCAGGGTGAAGTGGGGTGTGGGGTGGGTCTACCTGCCCCACGGGAGGCTGTGAGTCTGCATGGCAAGGGACCCGGCTATCACCATTAGAGGCTGACTTTGCTCATCCAACCAAGGTAGATCGAGTACCTAACATGGGCTGGGAGCCCCATTTGAATTCCTCAGACTTTATTCATTTTGCTGTCTTCTGATAATTTTCACATTTTCTTCTCATGAAATGGTGGAAATTTTAGAGTGGGAAAGGGACTGAAACTCACTGAAGCTCATCTATGCTTTTTATGACTGCTGAGAGCCAGCAGGGAAAGGTGTTTTGCCTCCGATTTCTAGACGAGTGCTTAGCAAGTTAGGACTGAAACCCAGATCTCTTGACTGCAGATTTTGTATTCTTTCCCTCACATTTTGGTTGAGCAGGCATCTTTGTATAATCTTGGGAATGCACAGTCACAAAATCCCAAGCATTTGGCAGAAGGGCACAGCCAGATAGGTGAAATCACTTGCCCAAGGTCACTCAGTGGATAGGACAGGAGGAGATTGGAGCCTTTGTCTTTGGACTTCAGGTCAACCCCATTTCCATTTAGCCTGTGGTTTTCTTCGGCTGGAATTTTCCTTTTGCTCCCTTTTTCCTTGTCTCCTTTTTGGATTTTGCCATAACCTTCTCTTCTCACATGGAAGGCTCCAAGCCACACAATGGAAATAACTACCCACCCAGTGGAAGAATACGCTCATCTCCCTGTCCACCCACCAGGGCTCCTGGCACAGTAGCCGGGACAAATGTCTCCTTTGGAGATGGGATCTGGGAATGAGGAATAATAATAAATTGAGAGTTGAACAGGATTGAGCATTGCACACACCTCCCCATCTGCTCTGGTACAGGCTGCTGGATTTGCCTTAGATTAGGTCTCTGTTTCTGATCTGACAACAGATGCCCGAGCCATAAATAACTGTGTGTTTTTCCCTTGAACTTTCGCTGCCATCTCCCGATGTCTTGTGTCACATTGCATTCTGGGGAGAGGTGCAGTGGAGCATGCTGCCATCTCCTTGTCCTCCCTCTGTCCCTCTTCTCTGGGCGCCACCAGCCCAGTGAGTCCTAAGCGAGTGCTGCAAATCGAAGAGCTCCGGTAGGGGCGGGGGTTCCTGTGGAAGCCAGTGAATTTCAGAAATCCAGGAGACCCAGTCCTTATTTCCACTCACCCAGCTCAACCCTGGCTTCTCTCAGGGAGACTGAAATTGCTGTCCGCGTGGGCAGGGATCACCTGGATGAGGTCGTGGTAAAGCCAGATCTCTGACCAGTGTTTGGCAGAAACAAGGGAGGTGAAAGGGAGACTCTGTGGGTAGCTAGGCCAGCCCAGAGCCACCAAGGTGACTGATGCCCTAATGTGGCACTGAGCACCCTACCCCCAGGGAGTGACACTAATAGGTAAGGAAGGATCCTCTCCAGCCCTGCAGGGAATGGGCTCATTGACTCTAGTTTTCATCCTTCTTGGTACCGTGTGCGTCTCCTTGCCCCACTTGTCTTTCCTTACTCTCTTTCTCTAACTGCATTCGGCTCATTTAGAAATCCAGGGAAGTTACCCTTGGTCCACATCAGAATGGAACATTCCATAATCAACAAAACCTAAAGCTTAGCTCTTTCAGCCTGTCTTAGTGGCAGATGAAAAATTGATAACAGAATAGCAAGTTCAGATGTTGGCGAAGGTTCAAAATTAGGACCTATTCCATTTTCTGCTGCTCTGTCTCCATGCTGTATATGTTCTCTCCTTTTCTCCCTTTCTCCTTCCTCTCTCTCAGCCTTCCTTTCTATCACTGTCCTTTCAATCTCACAACCTCACTCTCAATTTTTCTCCCAATCTCCCAATGATCCTTGTCTCATTTCCCTTCCTTATCAGACTCTCTGCCATCTCTCTGCATTCCTCTCTTTTCTGTCTTGGCTTCTGTTTCTCCCTCTCTTCTGTGTCTCCCCCTGCCCCCACCCCCTTTCTCTCAGTGCCTCTGTGGGCACTCACCCCTGTTTCCCTCTTTCTCATTTCCCTTTCACTGTGCTCTCATTTTCTCCAGCTCCCAGGGCTTCTGAAAGGAGACGCTCATGACATAGCCACGCTTTGTCATAGCTATGCATTTGTCCTTGCTATGCCAGTGCCTGGCTGATCCCAGCACCACTCCAGGTGACAAGGAAGTTCAGAGCAAAGGAAATTGGCACATTGCTCTTCCAGCTGCTTGGCTTGAGGCAGCTCTCCTGACAGTGGTCGCAACAGAGGATCTGCGTGGGCAGAAGAGGTTCTCCTGGGCAGACCAGTCTGAGCCCCTTCCTCTGCCCTCACTTTTCCTAGCCACGGACTTCGTGCACCTATTCGAGGGCTCACACATCTCATCCTTCTCCTTCTGTTTTCTCCCTGGCCTCTGGTCTGCATCTTCCTCTCTGGCTTTTGACCTTATTCTAACTCCTCCTTTGGTCATTTCCTTCTCCCCAACACTCTTTCTCTTTTTCTTTGTCTTGTCTCATGACCTAACTCCCTCCCTCTGTTTCCTTCCTTTCATTTTTCTCTCTCACTATTTTCTCTCCTTCTGTCCATATCTTCCCCTCATATATTCCTACTGCCAACTTTTTCCTTTACCCTGGAGGTAACCCCAAACCCCCTTCTTGTCGAGTGAGCAATACCTTCCTGCCATCAGCACCTTTAGCCCTTCCCCTTTCAGTCTTCCCATAGCCCTGAGTCTCTGCTCCAGGTGTGGCGTCTATATTCCCTTTTGCAGAAAAGCTGCAACTACCCACCTGTCCCTGCAGGCCTAGGTGTTCCTGAGCAGATTGAGTCCTATGTGGCAGACCACTTAACAAGCAAGTGAAAAATCAGAAATCTAGGGGAGAGCGATGAAAAAACACTCCTGCAGAAGATTTTAAGATTAATTGGCATCAGAGAGAGATGGCAGAGGGTCTAATAAGGAAGGGAAATGAGACAAGGATGACTGGGAGATTGGGAGAAAAATTGAGAGTGAGGTTGTGAGATTGAGAGGACGGTGAGAGAAAGGAAGGCTGAGAGAGAGGAAGGAGAAAGAGAGAGAGGAAGAGAAGATGCACAGCATGGAGACAGAGCAGCAGAAAATGGAATAGGTCCGAATTTTGAACCTTGGCCAAGGCATCAAGGACAGGAGTCTAAGATGGGACTGAGTAAAATCTGAAAGCAGGTGAAGGGATATTGTGTAGGGTGAGGCATATGCAGCTGCTTTCAACTCCATTGCATAGTGAAAAATAAAGAATGAAGGATTAGCTGAAGCCATGGGGGATCTGGCTAGGACATCCATGAACCCATGAGCAGCTGGGGGATGTGACTCAGAGAGCCCGTGGGGCTGAGCTAAGATAGTTTTGGAAAAGGGTCAATTCATCCCAGTGGAGTGGTTTGGGTGCTGTCCTTCCTTGTGGCAGATGATGGAAAAGGCCACCTCCACTTCTCTTTGTGTTTTTAGTGCAGGCTCCTTGCTTCCTCCTCAGCCACAAGAACATTCAGACTCTGTGAATTTGTGACTGCAGATGCCTCATTAGCCCCTGTAAATAGCGCTGTAGCCTTGCTATGTGAGCCATCGCAGGCGTGATTCATCATTGCAGTGTACAGACCTGACACAGCCCACTCCTGCTTTGATGCCATTTCTTCTTCCCCCGGGGTACTGGGCCCATCCTCATTACCACGCTCTTTCCCTGAGACCTGGCCAGGTGACTTGGAATTCCTCAGGAACGTGGGATTCTCAGGCCTAGGTCCCATTTTCTGAAGTCAGACAAGTGGCCCATTTCCACCTCCGCCTTGGACAGTTCCCACCTCCCTTCTCGGTCTCTCTCAGCATACTCTGGGCAGCAAGCGCGACACAAAGCAAAGCAGCACAGCTGGCCAGCCAAGATCATTCTGTGTTCCTAAGCTTTGAGACGGTGTCGTCAAGGTCTAAAGACTGCCAAAGGGCATCTTATTGAGTGAGACATGCATTTTTAATAAACTATATTTGACTTCCATGATGGGCAAGTTATTAAGTCGTTTGACAGCCAATGGCATGAGGAAATGAAAGAATACCTTAAAAGTAGACATTTCTTGGCAGATAAGGGAGAAATTCAGTGAGCTGGAGGCAATAGAAAAAGAAATGCAAATACAGATATGATGCTTTTACCTATCTGCATATAGTGGAGAAGCCATTAATATAACAGTGAATAGTGGGATTTTTATCACTACTTGACTTGAATGTCTTGAAAAACTAGCTCAGCCTTGAAAGGATCAGTCTTTGTAGCTCTGGACCAAGCTCCATTCCTTTGTCTCTCTGTGGAGAAGATGAATTTGTTTTCTGATGTGTTTTTTGTCCCCTTTCCACAACCTTATGAAATGAGCTTGGGGTTGGTTTTCCATCATCACCTGATTTAGAATTATTAAGGATGACGATAAGGAGGAAATGGTTCTTTCTCACCCAGAGGCACACTACTGAATTGATGGATGCAGATCCAGGCAGGTGGTCTCCTTTCCACGGCTCCGGGTGATTGAATGAGTGCTTCTCATTCTTGGGGACCCCTTTGAGATCCATCTTCTCCAAAGGCTCTCCTGGCCACCACAGCACTCCAGTGAGCTCTCCATTTCTCCAGCCCCCACAGACCGACTGGTCATGTGGCCCACGTGTTAGGCCCCATCTTTCACTGCCCTGAAATGGTCATTTTCTTTGCAACTACTATGGCTTGTAATTCTTTTGTTAGCTCTTCTAGGTTTGTGGTTTTGTGTTTTTGAACTCCATCCACAAGATTGGGATAGAACTTGGGATGACCACACTCCCTTCCCTAACCTGGGAAGGGGAGGCCACCTGCCTTGGAGCACTCAGGAGAACAGACTAGTGAGACCAGGGTGTAGTCACTAGTAACAGGGATTTTATTATCAAGTCGGGGCTGGCATGACCTTGATGAGCTAAGGACACATGTCCTGGAAGAAGTGGATATTTGGAATTGTTTAGAGGCCTCATCCAGAGTCCTCTCCCTTGTATTGTTCTATCATCACTTACCAGGAATTATAGGAATTCTGGAGAAACCAGTGTTTGTAGATGTGGGGTGTGTGCTGTGGAGAGATTGCCTGGAGGTGAGAGGATGGTGAACAGACAACTCATCTTAATGCTTTAAGCCTCCTGCCTTATTGACAATCCTTGATGCTCACCGTTTCCTCTTGCCTCCTCACTTGCATTGCAAGGTCTTCCTGAGCCCTGCGGAACTGTGGTCTGTCTGTGACAAGGCCTCCTGAATCCTCATTCTAATGTCTGAACAGATCTCTTACCTTTTTGCTGCAACTGAACCCAGCTCTTCCCTGATGACTTTGTTTCCCATTGAAACCCATTCAAATGTTGACCCTTTCTGCTCCTACTCTCCCTCACCAGCAGGCTTGGGGCTGGAGTATGTGCTTTCTTTGGTCCTCAGAGTTGTATCCAGAGCTTTTCCTCCTCTTCCCCAAAAGTCCCCAACTCTTTGAAGTCATCAGACCATATTTCCCTGACCTACTCAACGGCACCAATGGAATGTCTGGTAGGAATCTCTTAAATCAAACTTTGCTTTCATCAACTCCTCGCCCCAAACCTGCTTTTCCACTCAGTCGAATCTCAGTACTACCATTCACTCAATTATTTTGACTGAAAACCATGTAGACATCTTTGACTTTCATCTTCCTCTCTGCTATGGTTTGCATGTATCCCCCAAAGGTCATGTATTGGAAACTTAATCTCCAATGCAACAGCATTGACAGGTGGGATTTTTCTGAGGTGGTTAGGCATGAGGTCTCTGCCCTCATGAATGGATGAAGGCCATCATCGTGGAGGTGGGTTCCTGGTAAAAGGATGAGTTCAGCCCCTTTCCTCTTGCCCTCTTTCCCCCTCTCACTTTCTGCCATGGGATGATGCAACAGGAAGGCCCTTGCCAGATGCTGGCATCTCGATCTAGGACTTCTCAGCCTCCATAACTGTGAGAAATGAATTTCTTTTCTTTATAAACCAGTCTGTGGTATTCTGCTATAGAAGCACAAAACAGACTACAATGTTCATTTCCTACAACTAATCTTTGAAATAAGTCTTCTTTGATATGCCAATCAAAATATCATCTGTGACCTCCTGTCACCACCTTCCCTACCCCCCTCAAGTTCAGGCCACCACCACCTCTTGCTCAGTTTACTACGCTGGCCCTTATCCAGCCACCTCTTTTGTCTCTCTTACATCTATTCTGAAAACAGTGGCCAGCATGATGCTGCAAAAATATACACTGTAGCATGTCCCTCCTTTGCTCCAAAGTCGTATTCCCCTGATTAGAACAAAACTCCAAATCCTTATACAGCTTAAAAGACCTTAAATTACCTCGTCCTGGCAATCTTATTAATGGCCACTGTTCCTTTTACCCACTGCACTCTAGCCACATTCTCTTCCTGTCTGTTCATCAGCTACACCAAGAATATTCCCATTGTCCATCTTTCATGGCTGAAACTCCTTTCCACCAGCCATTAACCTTACTCTCTCCTCCTACTTAATTTTCTTCTCTGCTCTAATATCACCTCCTCAGAGAGGTACTCCTCACTCGTAAGCCCCTGCCCAACATTCTGAATGTCCTCTTACTATGCTCTGTTTTTCTTCATAAGAACTTATGACTGCCTGACAATATATTGATAGATTTATTTGTCTAATTATTTGTGGTCTATTTCTCCCACTGGACTGTAGAGTTTATAAGGGCAAGGATTTACTTTGTTTGTTTTTTCACTGTTGTATTCCTAGCTCCCAGGCCAGGCATATGATTAGTGTTCAATAAATACACGTTGAATGAACAAAAGAACCATGGGAAGAAATAGTTGTAGGCAACAAGGGAGAATGGAGAAATTATGCACAGTTCCTGATACCAACAGCAGAGAGAGAAAGAGCGAGAAAACTATCATTTGGAGAATCCCAGAGATGGATCAATTCAAACAGCAACTTTTTTCCAAGCATAGAAAAGAGATATAATAATGTAGGACTGGCCGGGCGCGGTGGCTCACACCTGTAATCCTAGCACTCTGGGAGGCCGGGGTGGGTGGATCGCTCAAGGTCAGGCGTTCAAGACCAGCCTGAACAAGAGTGAGACCCCGTCTCTACTAAAAAATAGAAAGAAATGATCTGGACAACTAAAAATGTATATAAGTGGCGCATGCCTGTAATCCCAGCTACTTGGGAGGCTAAGACAGAAGGATTGCTTGAGCCCAGGAGTTTGAGGTTGTTGCGAGCTAGGCTGACGCCATGGCACTCTAGCCCGGGCAACAGAGTGAGACTCTGTCTCAGAAAAAAAATAAATAAATAATGTAGGACTCAGAGAAAAATAGAAGAGTGAGAATTTATATGGCAAAAAGAGGGAGACTCTTCCTGCCATATGGGGTTGCGGGGGGCAGGCGTGCATATTGCTTGGGAAAAGTGAGTCAGAAGTTGCTCTTCTCCCTCTAGAAATTTCAGTCACTGTCCCAGGCTTTTGCCTTACAGATCCGTGGCAGGAGGAGCCTATAGTCTCAAGAGAAAGGAAAGCACTGCCTTCTTATCCCAAATATAACTTCCCAACAGAAGAAAGGTGAACACATGCACATGGTGAGGGGAAGGGATCCACAGTGGGCCCAGAGACACCTCTCCATTTTATAAAGTCCTATTAGTGACTAATTGTTTCAAAAACCTCCTTAAGTATGATTTCCTTTTCCCAACTGCTCCAAGCAAACTCACTTATCCTTTGTATTAATATATACCTTTGAAATTGTACTTTCCCCATTGCGTGATCATGTGCTGTTTACACATCCACTTTCCCCATTTGATTGAAGGCAATGGCCATGCCTTACTCATCTTTGCATACTGCACCTGGAGGTACTCAGGAGGCACTGGCTGAATCAGGAGCCAGCTCTGTCTCAATCAGGGAAGGGTTTAAAGGAAGAGGCTCTTGTTGCACTTTCACTTTCTCTCTCTCTCTCTCCAAACTGAGTTATAATGCAGAATCGCTTCTTTGCTACTCACCTAAAGCCTGCATTTGTTGCTGCCCATCTATGCCCACTGACACCTGTGCCCTTTAGTTCTGGCACAACAAAGCTTTTGCAGCTAAAGAGCAGCCCCTGTCCTCTTGACGTCCACCTCTGCCGCCCCCACCTTCTGAATACCATTCTGTAACCCTCACCACTGTTCTTTGAACTCCTCGGCCAGCAGTAGTACCCTTTGTGATCTGTCCTGGACTATTCCAGCTAAGGAACTAGAGGGAAAAGGGGGGATTGAGGCAATAATTTATCCTGATCCTCCCTTATCCACAGAAATAGGTGCTCAAAACTAAGCTCTCCAAATAGATTTATTTAACAGGGTGCTTGGATCAAAGAACAGTGGCGCAGAGCTGCCCAGTCCCTCTAATTTTCTACTGTTGGTCTCAAGGAGGATACTCTGTCTGGGTGTCCTTTCTTGGCACAGATGTTGCTGTGAAGGGAGAGAGAGAGAATGGCCTGGGCCCTTAGGCATCGGTTGACCAGGCAGGATGTGTGTTGGAACTAGTCCCATTCTGTGACCAGTATAGCCATCTAATGCTTTCCATTTTTATCTCTGTCAACCTGAAAACTGTTTCTCAGAGTTCATCTCCTTTATGATTGTTAGCTCATAATTGGAGCTTACTTCTCATTACATGTTCACACAACACATTAGAACATGGCCAACTTATTGTTTAGTGAAACTTATTTTAATAACGCCAGAAGTTAAAACAATTTCTGGCCTGAAAATTGTAGTTATCAAAGTCTTAACTCTGATTAAAATCTAACCATTGTTTTCCTCTCCTCATTTCCCAAGGTTATATAATCATAAACAGGACTTTGAAAAATCCCCAAATCTACTTTTCTGGCCCCATATACTGCTTCTCCTGCCACAAATTCTACCCCCCAGTTTGGCAAATCTCTGCAAAATGACCATGCTCCTTCTCAGAGGCAGTTAACTGTGCCCAGGGGATCTTCCTTCTCCCTCTCCATTCATACAGTCTTCCCAGCTCGATTGTTCTGTGAAGGCAGAGACCGTGTTACCCTTCTCTGCACTTACAGCAACTGGTGTTGTGCATATGAAGGGCTGATTATGGTCAAAGAGGATTCCTTCCCACCTGCCAGGTGCATGCAGGAAGGGTAAAGACAGCATCTTCCCCATGATGTAAAAAGCCATGGGTAGTGCCGCTTTCTTTCACCAATTTTCTCTATTTAAAGACCACTGAGTACAGATATAGATAATAGCTCCTCCAGTCTCTTTGGACCTTCCATAGCACCTCTTATCCATAGCTGTAGTATAATACCCCCCCATAACATTTTCTGCAATTAGTAATAAGAATAATGAGATTTTCCTGTGTGTAGGCATTGTACCAAAGGCTTTGCACACCCAATTTCGTTTAATCCTCACAACAACCCTAAAAGGAAGGCATTGCCACTATCCCCACTTCATATAAGGGAAGGCCAGTGGATTTAGGTGACTTGGCTGCCTCATGAGACCATAAGACCTCTGGGGCAGAGACCAGAACACAACTTTGCATCCTCTCTGGTGCATAGAAACATTCAATCAATTATGGCAAAGAGTTATGCAAACCAACCAGTGCTTAGCTATAGGAGGAAGTCAGGAGAGTCTGAAGATCATTACACTTTAGATCCAGCCTTCTGAATCCTGGGGAAAGAGGAGGAATGGGGCTGACGGGCAGTGTGTGCACGCGTGCATATGTGCATGCCCATACACACTTGGATCCATATGTGGAGAGCTGGGGAAAGAACTGCAGGAAATCAGTTCAGGTCCTGGATCATCATCCACAAAGCAATGGTAAGCATTTTGGTGAGCTCTCTGAGCCTGTGTGTGCTAAATCCAGGTCTGAATAGCAACCACAGCTGGGGCGTGGTGGACCAGGGTCAGCACACCCATTTTCTGAAACACGGTTTCTGCATACTTCCCTCTTACCATGATCCCTTCCTTGGCTGATAAATTAAGAGGCCGCTAACATGATTCGGGGATGGCAGGCTGCAGAGGTGGCTGAGCTCACTTCATTCTTTCTCCAGTAGGGCTATCGTGCCCTAATCAGGCAAGCAGAGCAGTTATAGATCTCTGGCTTGGTTACTTACGGCAAGTTGAGTTAACTGGAGCTTACCGAGTCTGTAGTTTACTGAGTCTTGCATCTTGTGCCGTCCATGAGAGTGTCGGCATCTGTGTGTGTGGGTCCCTGTTGTGAAGGCATTCTGACCAAAGTGCAGGGCTTATCGACATCCTAGGTGTATGTTTGTGTATGTATATAATTGAAAAGTCTATTCCTTGGTTTTCTCATCTGTAAAATGGAGATAATACCTGCCCTGATTATTTCATAGGATAGTGCTGAGAATCCAATACATGGGAAAGCTCTGTGTGAACTCCAAGTGCCATAACAAACCATAGTTGTTAGCACCGATGGTATGAATTCACTGGACTTAGAGTAGTGATTTTATAGCTTTGGCTCAAAATTGTATTTCTTTATGACAAAAATAAAAATTAAATTAAAATATCTCTGGGAGATCTCACAAACCTTGTCACTTGCTTTTTCAGGATGCTGAGATAAAGGGAAGTATGGTGGTTGGGCAGGGCCTGGAGTGTTGGATCAGATACTTTCTACTTATTAGTGTTGACAAGAGTGTGTGTAGGGGGTGTGGATGTGTGTATCTTTTCATCTCAGTGTGTCCTGAGTGGGTGAGCAGAATAGAGAGATACTAGTTGGTATCATTTGTCCACAGCCTTATAGATAGATTCCAAATTTGATATCACGTGGCCTCCCCTTCCCTCAACAACCTTTCCCTGGTTACTACTGGTACTAAAGTAAGTAGAAAAATACTTTCCTCAGTCCGTTGTATAGTCTGTTTCTCACTTTTGATGAAGAGGCCGGTGATGCCTTCAGAGGCTGGTCATGCCAAGGTTGAGGTGTGGGCGCCCTAGCACGCCCTCTCCCTAAACAGGCAGGGGTCTCTCTGAGCAAGCCAGCCTGGGAGTGGAGCCTGCTCCCGCTGCCTGCACGTGCTCCTGCTCTGTCCCTCCACTGCACGTGTTGTTCTGAGCACTCTAAAAAAAGGTGTGAGTTCTCTCTTCACCCTCTCCTCCTTCTCCAAAGAAGCCCTGCTCTCTCCCCTCCCTCCAGCCTGAAATACTGCATTTATCTCAATGTCATTTCTTCAAGATGTGAGCTGGAACAAATCTGGAGCAGCTGCTTCATTTCTAAGTGTCCTTTAGGGACCCCCTCGGCAGACACTTTGCGGAGTATAATGATGACATTCTAACGAGCATTAATGTACATGTTGTCATTTTTCTATATTTACTCTTCCCGCAGGAGACATAGCTCTGAGAAGGGAACACAAAAAGCAGGGAGACAGGGAGAAAGTTTTGTGGGCAAACCCCCTGGCTGAGAACACCCACTGCTGAGGAGAAAAAAGCTGGGGGGATGGCATTTTCTAGAAGTCAAGAGGACGGGAAAGGGGAGCAAGAGTGGGGAGAAGCCTGGGAGAAGCAGGAGGCAAGGACTTGGGAGGAGATAAAGATTTCAAAACTGATTTAGGACTCAGAGCTCTATCTTTCTTCAATTCATGACCCTGACCACTGTGTGTCGCACTAATTCATTCATTCATTCATTCATCCATTTAACAGGTGGTGATCGAATCCTCCCTACATGGCAGATCTTTGCTAGGCTCCAAGGGTGCAGGGCAAATAAGAAGGACAAGGACCTCTCTTAGCACTTAATAGATGACGATGGATAGGAGAGGTCTATAAAGAGTTGGATCATTATGCCATTGGCTCATCACAGCAACCCCACAAGATATGTGCTATTTTCCTCAGGAAAATTAAATGAATTCTCATAGATTTCAACATGTGCATAGCCAAGCCAAGACTACAACCCCGTTCTGTCCAGTGTTCAAAACTCTTTCACCTTCATTATTTTTCAGGAAACATGAGAAGAAGTGGGTGGAGACCAAATCCCAGTTCTGTAGACCCCGGGAGCTCTGGAAGATGCTGAATGTCTATAAGGGGCTGTCAGCCAAAATGCGCTGAGCAGTACAGCGCGGGGGACTCCTTTTGCTTGGAGCTGGCTTCAGATATCTGTAAGCCGAGGCTGGAGACAGGTAGGTAGAAAGTCCCATTGGCTGCTCCCAGCCCGACTCCTGTTTTCCCTCTGAGTGCGTTCTGTAAATATCTCATAATGTGTTTTCTCTAATTAATGAATCAATTCACACTTAATTATACATTTATATATTTCTTCACTGTTTGCAAAGCTTCCATATTCATTATCATAGTAATGACTCCATGAGGTCAGCAGGGGAAGAGTTATTACCCCCAGTGGACAGCTCAGGAAGTAGGGGCTTGGGGATGTCAGCTTGCTGGAAATCATTCGTGCAGGTGGCTGCAGAGCCAGAACTCCCGCACCAGGTCTTCTATCTCAAGCCTTCTGTTCTGAAAGCCTTGCAGTCTCCATCATCCATGAAAGCTGAACAGGGGTATAGAGATCCTCCTCCTCATTTTCCAGATGAAGACCTCAGAGAGATTAAATTACTGGCCCAAGGTCACCAGATGGCCCCTAGCAATATTCTTTCCCCAACATGGGACCACCCCACACTAAGCTTGGGTAGGCCAGTGCTACCTGCCACTCTGGTGTCTGCCCCTAAGAAACAGATTGGAATATGCATGAAACCCTTGAAAATCATTTCAAGGTCAAACACAAGCATGCATGCAAGTGGGTGGTGTAGATCCCAGGGGAAAAAAGCAAAGGCAAAGCGGGATCTCTGTGGAGCAAGAGTTGCTGGGCTCTAAGGGAAGCTGGGCCTTTTACAAGGGCACAGAGAGAGGAGGGTTCCTTGAACAAGCAAAAGGGAAGATCCCTCACTTTCCCTTAGACGAAGTATAAGGTCAGACTTTGTCCTCTCCTGCCCATAGATCTTATCTGTGTGGGATTGTATCAAATAAATAATGTATCAGAAGATTCCTCCCCTGTTACATTAGCCCCATCAGGAGCAAGAGCACAGCCCGGGCATGTGATAAGTGGTAATAAATGGCAGTGCTTGTCGGTGGAAATTTTTCTGGCAAATTTCCGAGCCAGATTAAAAAGTAAATTAGATTTCTTCTGAAGAGTTATTTTCAAGGGTTTTTATCCACTGACGTGTGTATGCAAGATTGCAGCTTTGCCAAGGGGGAAAGAACAAAGCTAAAAAAAAAAATAAAAAAATGAAATAAAATAAAAATCAGCACGCAATTATCTGTCTGAACAAGGCTATCGTTGGAAAGGCACCTAATCAGAGATGTCTCAAATTTGCTTAAAATACAATGTGCAGTATAAAATGTATTTATAATGTGCCTCTTGCGCTCCAATAAAATTGTTACCAGGACCAGACAATTGCAGGAGACAGGGGTTGTAAAATGGAATGGATCGAATCAAATCAGTTATTAATAATAGCCGAATAAAATACAGCTTTGGGGGCGGGGAGTCGTGTGTCGTTTTGTTGGTTTCTAGTTTGCTTGACCAAGTCTCTTAAGTCATGTGTGTGTCAAATGCCAACGCCTCTTGCTCCCTCCTCTGCGTCTCCTCTGCCTCTGCCCACGGCAGGCTGTCGTCCTCTCTCTCCTTGCACCATCCCGCAGCCTCCATTCTGACCAACCCCGTCCAGCCCACCTTCCACTCTGAGCTCACAGTGCCCTCCTATTTAGCACGTCTGACAGTGCCCTCTCCCTACCTGAAAATCCTCCGGTGCTCCTTGTTGCCTACATCCCCCAGTCGGACCTCCTTAGCCAGCCACGTTAAGCGCCTTTGTCATCTGCACTCAACTGGCTTTCCAGTCTCAATTTGTGTCTCTCATCTCCCTGTGCTCTGTGCTTCCAGAAAGCCAGGGAAAACTATGAATCTTTTCCAGTCTCCACTGCCTCCCTGGCTCCCAACTGCTCCGTAAATAATCAGTATGTGAATAAATGAGCAGAGGGGTGAAATCTCTGGATGGTGCCTCCAAGAAAGAGGTAGGAGTGAGAGCAGGTTTAAGGAGGACTTTGGTATTTCAAGACTAAGGAATTACTGTGGCCATCCTCCAACACTGGGCATGCCAGCGTTGTCCTATAAAAGACTGTTCTCTTTCTTAGAAGCTATTAATAAAGGGCTAACCAGCTAGGTTCACTCCACATACCTGCTGAAATAAGTAACATGTTGGTTAATTTTCAATTTTCATCAGGAGTCATGGTTCTCTCTGGATTAGGGATTATTCAAGACTTGCTGTTTTCCTCTTCTTGTGCACACTCAGCTATTGGCCATTTCTACGCTCAGAAGCAGAAGCAAGAGAGTTGAAACTCAGACCAGCTCATTACACTCCGATGAAGAAAAGGTTGGGGTGGGTGGTGAAGGTTCTGCCTCTGGACTAAAATGAGTCTGTGGATTTAAATTTTCCATTCCTCTTCCCGGTAGGTCTCATTACCCCTGCTAGGAAAATAAAATTTGCCTCTCTTTTTCTTCCAGAAAGACTGAGGACTCTGTAGGACTTTCCTAAGTTCCCTCTGCCTGCTCTGCATACACTTTATTCACCTCTTTCTCTCCATAGAACATTTCCAACCTGGGATGGTGATTTCTGGGAAGTCCTTAAAGACAGCCCCCTAAGAGTGCTGTCCCCCCTCCCCAGCCCCCCATGATGGCCTATTTTCTCTGCATCTTAAAATAATATTAATAGAAAAGAAAGAGGAACGTTGGAGTCTGGTGATGTTTTGCGTGAAGAGGAGGCTGGCAGGAGAGAGGGCACCAGGGAAAAGATGCCAGGGACTAGGTCTGAATCATGCAAATTAAGTGGGCCTTGGAATTAACTTAAGAGCCACTTATGTTAGTCCAGCCTCCCACAGCCTCCCTTGGGAAGCTGAGGTGAAGGTGCAGAGAGGCTTTGCTCTTCCTTTTCTAATGATATTTACTTTCACCTCAAGTGGTGTAGATCCACGTAGTACCTGCACTCAGAGAAGACAGTCTCTGATTGCTCAGCATGGAAGGAGTACGGCATAGGGAAGACACCCGAGTCCTCTACAGAGAACAGAGAGTTTCTGCCCCTGGAGCACTTGCAGGGCAATACCCGTTGCAATGTGCCCACGACCCTACCTGAGGGCAGGTGTTCCTACACTGCCAGGTCTGTATGGCTGCACAATTTCTAATTGAAATTGGGTGAGAAGCAGATGCTTTGGGAGCACTGGTGGGGTTAGAGCCAGGGAAGAGAGAAAGGCCCGTTGTGTCCAGTTAAATCCAGCTGGGGCTTAAGACTGCCCCACAAAGACTCCAGCCAGTACTTTGCCAGCGGGGTCTACTCAAACAGATCTAGCTGGAGGAGATGACAGGGAAGAAAGAACAGGGCCTTCCTTGATGTTATAAGTGACACCTCTCTATATAAATCAGCTGTCAAGGGGACCTGCAGTGTTTGCGCTGTGAAGAAACCACACTTCCTCTACACCATGGCCGTGCAGTCACACCAGCCCATGGGTGCTCAGATGTGGGTCGGCCCCATGTGGACCCAACCGGTGCCTTGTGAGGAGCAAGGTGGGAAGAAGTTGGCCCCAGCAGCAAGCTGTGGGCACAGGGAGAATTCCCAGAAGCTCTCTGGAGCCCATTTCCTGTGTCTGCTGTCCGTCATCCACACGGCTCTCTTTAGCTACCATCTATTCCCCTTTATTCTTCTGGTCTTACACTCTGCCGCTGCCTGTTTCTTTCCTTCCTTCCTCTTCCTTTCTCCACTTTCCCTGATGGCTTCCTCTTCTTCTTCTCTCATGCCTTCTCCTACCTCTTCCTTTCTTCCTCCTTTTCTCCTTGGTCTCTGTTTCCTTCTCATCTTCACCCTTTCTCCGCACTCCCTTCCTGTCGTTCTATAAACAACAGTGAAACACCACATGTTCCGGGCCCGCAGCTCAAGTGCCAGGGCACAAAGATGAACCAGACCAGGCCTCGCCTCGGAGGAGCCCGTCTCGTGTGGGAGACGGAAGGCAGCAAACAGTTGTAGACAGTGTGACCTGCCGCTGAGGTGTGTGCCGGGCCCTGCTGGGATCTGGAGGAAGGAAATACTAATTCTGCCTTGAGGACTCAGGGAAGGTTTCCCAGAGGAGGTGGTATTTGAATGAGACATGTAGTTCTCTGAGACAAGAAGGGGCTGAAAAATCTTCCCGTCAGAGGGAACCTCAAGGGCAAAGACGTGAAGGTGCAATCCCTGGTGTCTTGTCTGAGGCCTGGCCAGTGTGGCTGGAGCACAGATGTGCAAGAGCGGGTGCCACCCGATTCTACAGGGCTTGTGCCTGGATGGGGGAGCTTGACTTTTCTCTGGCAGGCGGTGGGGATTCTTGGAAGGTTTTCAAAAGGGGAAGGACAAGACAGCCTTCCTCTTTCACCTCCTTTCTTCTCTTCTTTCCTCCACCTCTTCTCCTCTGAGCCTCCCCTCACCTCCACCACTGCTCACTCCCAGCTGTTCTCTGCCCCAGCCAGCTTCACCTCTGGACGAGGGTCATCTATGTGCACAGATCCAGTTTTGGAGGCAACAACATGCTTGGCCCAGGCAGCAGACACTTGCCCCTTTCTGCCCCCAACAGCCTTCTGTCCTTCTTGATGTCTTTGTTGTATCCTCCTTTCCTTGTTCTCCCCAGTTCCTATCAGTCACTTTCTGCTCTGGGCTGAACAGAGGCCCGCTGTGCCCTGAAAAGCCTTAGGTACACAGAAGCAGAGTTGGGGTGGCCTCCCCTGTACCTTTCAGACTTTTAGACCGGATGCTTATTAAGAACCAACCTCTCTGTCTGTTGATTTTTGTCTTTAAGGTTGAAAGACACCTTAGAGATAGCACTGATACTCATACCCATGCTCTTACCAATGCCAATACCGACACTGGCACCAAAACCTATGCTAACACCAATACTGAGAGTCAGCTTCATATAGCGTCTTTTGGGGTAAACATATGCCATTCAATGGCAATGCTCATTAAAAACTCACAACCAAGTCAACAAATGTTTGCAGAACACCTATTCTGTACCAGATATTGTGTGAGGTGCTGCCTATCCATGCTGGCTCTTTTAATGCTCAAAAAAACCTTATGAGATATGAATTTATTATTTTCTTTTCATACTTGAGAAAACTGAGGCTCAGAGAGGTCAAGTAACCTAACCAAAGTTACAAAGCAAGTAGAGGAAGAGCTGGGTTTTAATCTAAGTCTTCTGATTCCAAGCCCAGGGCTCTCTTCACCACATCTACAATAATGGATATTTTCACTATCCAGATTTTACAAATGGTAGACACTACATTCTTGTGAATGAAACAACTCTAACTCTTTCATGATACAGGTAAATAAAGTGGGTCTGAGGGGCTTTTCAATATGAGCCATAAAGCTAACACCCAAATAATGTCCCACAATAAGAGCATGGCTTTTTCCTTCTCTCAACAGTTGCGTGGTCTTCCGCTCCTCCTCTGATCATCCTGCCATCCGGAATCAGTGTCACGGGACAGGCAGAGCTGGGGGAGAGAGTCAGGGTCACTGGGGCAATGCAACCGGGAAGGGGCCTTTGGGTCCATCTGTCGCTGTGACAGCCCCGTATGTCTATTAATCAGCAAGCTCTCGCCTCCCCCCAGAGCAGCTCATTATTCCTCCGATATGGTTGCCTGCGGAGCTGGAGCCCAGCCTCTCTCATGCTGGTGACTGACGACCTGGTGGGGCAGCAGCGTACAAGTGCAGCCCCCGGCTCCCCAAGGCACCTCGCAGCTGGGGGAGGCAGAGGGTGTGCACCAGCTGGTCATTGTTCTGAGACGGAGACTGAGCCATCCCTACCTCGGTGTAGCTGGGAGGGAGGGAGGTCGGCTGCCTGCCTGGCCGGCTTGTTCGTAGGACTTGCTTAGGAAACTCAGCTTGTTTGCGTTTCCACATGTGTGAGGCTGAAGACGACCCACCACTGGGAAGAACCAGCACATATGGAGTAAAATTCTGAGCTTGGATCAACACTGCTAGGTGCTGGGGAGGAGGGAGTGGTTAAGACACAGACCTGCCATCCAGGAGCTTACAGCTGACATGGGCGAGAAGGAGAGAGATGTGAGAGGACTAACCATATTCATCATTCAGAGCTTTGCTCACATAGTGATTAGGAACAATAAGGAAACATTTATTTAAGAGAAACCTAATGTTTTCAAGACAATATGGTGTAGTGGGAAGAACCTAGGAGGCTCTGTGTTATGGTTAAAAACACGGTTGCTGATGTTAAACCCGGAAGCATGGCATTGGGCAAATTCTATGGCCTTTCTGACCTTCATTTTCCTTATCTGTAGAGTGGAGATGATAATATCACCTCTCTCAAAGGGCTATTGGGAGGGTGGAACAAGATAAAACAAACCAAGGGCTTAACCCCATGCCAGCCGTGTTGTGAGGCTTAGGGAGCCACCAATAGCTACTATGGTGTTGGAATCAGAGTGGCCTGATGCACATCCCAGCTCTGTCCTTACTCCAGGTGTCGCCTTAGACAAGTGATGTACTTGTCCCCTCTGTAAGATGGGATAAGTGCATCTACTTAACGAGATCATCTGTGTAAATTACCTGGCACATAGTAGGACCTCAACAAATGACAGCCATTCTTAGATGTCAGCAGAGGTAAGAGTTAGATTAACCTCAGTCCTGGAAGGAAATGAAATACTGCTAGGTTTGAATGTCCTTCTGGAAATTAATTTCTTTTTACTTATCATGGCTATTACTTTAATGAAAATGAAATGTCTTACTTAAAGGCAAATGATTAGTTCTGCTAATAGAAAGGTAAAAAGAATCTTAATCTATGAACTTTCTATTGTCCTTTCCGGCTGCGATATTGGTGGGGGTTACACATTGCCAGAGATCTAAGTGTGTTCCCCAGTGGATTCTCCTTTCATCTCCTCTGAAATGGGCCTTCCACTCATACAGCTCCGAGTTAGGGGGGAATAGAATGGCTGCCCTGCATTACTCCCTTAAAGTGTGAGTAGTGGACAGTCCTTTAATCTTGCCAGAGGTATTTGCAAATTTAAAATAGGACTTTATTATGCCACTTTCACTCTCATCTCCTTTAATCCATTCTCCATACTGCAGTCAAAGTGATCTTTTAGAAACACAAGACTAATCATTTCTCTCCCTTGCTTGAAGCTCCTTAATGACTTTCCACTGCTCTTAGGATAATGTCCAAATTCCTTATAAAGGTTTATAAGGTCCTCAGTTATGATGCCTGCCTAGGCCTGCAGCATCATCTCCTCCCCTTCACTCGCAGCCCAATCCTGTCCCACCTTACTCACTACTTCTCTTTCTGGAATATCCCAGGATCCTTCCAATTTCCAGCATTTCCACATATAGTTCTCTTTGACCAGAATGCTCTCCACTTCGCTAACCCCTGTTTATCCTTCAAATCTCATCTTTAAATGTCCTTCCTTTGGGAGACCTTCCCCACTTCCTTGCACTGGATTTTTGCTTTTATAACATCAGGATGGGTCAACTATTCCCCCAGCTCTAAGAATATAAAAAATGTGTAAATAGCATCTCTCTTTTGAGAAGCTTCACAGGCTGTGTGGGAGATTGAGAGTGTGATGGTTTCAGTGCACCTCTTTCTGTATCCGCACTCTTGGCAACGTGTCTTTGAAGCTACTTCCATCAAGAAATGGAGTCTATTTTTTCCCCTCCTTGATTTTGGGCTGACTTTGTGCTTGCTTTGGCTAATAGAATGCAGCAGAAGTACTGAGCAAGTTCTGACCCAGACTTTAGGAGATTTCGCACATTTCCATCAGTTCTGTAGGAACCCTGCTAATTTGCCAACTGAGCAAGCCCAGACCAACCTGCCAGGTGAGAGACCAGTCACCCCTGATGTCCTAGTCAATATTCATCTAACCCCCAGAAGCAGAGCTGCCCAGCAGATCAGCATCTGACTGCATATACACGAATGAAGCCCAAAAGACCGAAAGACCATCCAAGACCAAAAGAATCGCTCAGCTGAGCCCAGCCCAAATTGCCAACCCACAGAATCATGAACTAAATCAATATTCACTATTTTAAGCCAAAGAGTTTTGTAGTAGTTTGTTAAACAGCCTAAACTAAATAATGCATGCCTTGTGTAGGATAGGAACAAAAAAATATGAGCAAGCAGATAAGTAAAAATATAAGGTAGTATGTGCTGAGTCTGCCAAGACTGGACAGACAGACATAAAAATGCAAAGGAATGAAAGACCACTAAGGACTGAAGTCATTCACAGAAGAGGTGATTAATTAATGTATGTTATTATTATCATAAGTTTCCTAAAGACATGGAATGTGTCTCATAATTATTTCCTATTTTCTGCAATACCTAGCATAGTATAAGCTGCAGCATTCAATTCAAAAAGTACCTGTTGAGTGATTTTTTTAAAAAGGTAAAAACTGTATTTGTCTTGTTCACTTTTATGTCCCCAGCACATGAACATTGCCTGGAACATAGGAGACACTCAGTGAATGAATAAATAAGTGATTGGCTTCATGAATCCATATATATTTGTGAGTGTCTTTCCAGGTGACCCCAGGCAATATTTATAGTTATGACAGGTGAGGGGGAAAGAACAGAAACCTGGATGGTGTTAGGGCAGACCACCTCACCTGAATCCATTCTGTCATTTTAACTGCTCCAAAGTAAACTAGATGGGACATTTGTCATTGCTGTCTTCCCGCTTCTCTTCAGTTTCTTACAACTCCCTCTTTTTCTTTACCTCTCTTCTTCTGTTTCTTTGTCCTCTGTTTCTTCTGTCCTCCTGATCCTTTCTAAGTGAGTGACTTTAATGTATAGTGGTGACCAAGTTCAAGGTTAGGGCTTTGGGTTGGAAGGGTCGGGGGAGATGAGGGGTGGCAGATGCAGGGCCTCTGTGGCAGGTGCAGTATGGTGATAGGTTCTTCATTCTCAGTTTCCTTTCTTCTCCTCCTCCCTAAAAAGCCAAATAATGAGAAGGCATGGGGACAGACTAAAAAGGAAAGGATGTATGTGTGCTGCCCATGATTGACGTTGTCTGGGCTGTTCTTCCAGATCTGGAAGTGCCACCCGAGAGCAGTCTTCTCGAGGTCACTATACTGTGTACATCTGCACCCTTCTCAAAACTTGATAACTGCATCCCTTCCCCGGTGGCATGGAGCCAGCCCTTAGGTCAGAATGTGGTGACTTTCGAAGGTAATGTGTCCTACTTACAAGCCATTTGCACATTTTCATGATTTGCATTTGTCCTCTCCACTTTGGCTCTGTTTCAGCTGTCCCCACTCTCTCTTGAAACCTTCCTTTGCCTTCCCCCTAAGTTCTAGTGCTTTCTCTGTGTTACTCATTGGATACTTGCCATACAATAAATAATCTCATGACATTTCTTATTTCAGATATTACCATAAGCTCCTAGAAGGAAAGGAATAGTCTTTCTTTGGCTGACTCACAGCACCAAGGACAGCCCCAGACACATAACAGGGGTTCAACATTCATTTGCTGAGCGAGTATTTGAGTGTATGACCCACTGGAATAACTGGTTTGCTGTGAAAGCCCCATACCATTAAAAACAGTTACTTTTAATAACTATGTACCAGATACTGAGCTGGCACTTTGCAAGGGCTATGTAACTTAGTCCTCATGATGGCATTGTCAGGTGAGCACTGTCATGACCTTCACAGCCAGTGAGGGGACAGACACTCAATTCTAGCCAGTCAGTCTCTGAAGCAGGCACTCTTAGTCTCCCAGAAACGTGAAAGTTTCAACAACAACTGGGCCACCCCAATCGGGGAAACAGCAAAAGATGTAGCGTTCCTCCTTCATGAAAATAAATGGGGCATATTTCAAGGGACAGTGTTTTCCTTCATGACGGCTCTGGGCATATCAGGTCACCTGGTTACTGGCTGTCTCTATTTCGTGTGCATTCATTTTGTTTACCCAAAAATATCATAATAATTAGTATATAATAGATACCACTTGATACCATGTGTCAGGCAGTATGCTAAGCACATTCGATATTTCTTCTAATCTACCCAACAGCCCTAAATATTGGTGTTATTATTATTATTTCTAGTGTGTGGATGGGAAATTAAGATCAGAGAGGTTAAGCAACTTCCCACAGTCATGCTGTCCGTGAGTTTAAAGCTTCTATCAGAATCCCAGTCTCTCCTACTTGTCCCAGACTGCACTCCACTGTACCAGCTTCCCTCCCTTCTGTAAGTAGCTTGAAGTAAAGTCTTCCACAGGCTGTTCCCAGACATTGGGTGTCAGCAGGCTGGCAGTGCCCCTGGTAGCGTCCAGGGCTTGCCCATAGCCTGCCATCACGACCAGAGTTTCAGGTGCCCGTGCCTTTTTCTTAGGGATTCTGTCATTAATGGTCCTTTGCTCTCCTGGGTGTCCTGACTGGAAACCTTGGAAACCCTTTTATCCTTACCCCATAAGGTGTAGCCTGATCTAAATATCCTGTTTCATACTGTTCCCCAGCCCCTCTCTGAAGCAGCCACACAGGCAAGACTATTTCCAATGCTCAGAGCCATAAAGCAAGCACATGGATCTTCACAATATCTTAACTTCTTCCCTGAAAGAATTACCCCTTGGTTCTAAGAAGAGTATTAGTGCGGAATTTACACAGTGGCCCTATAATTTCCTTTTGTTCTTCAGCAGAAAGTAGTAAGGTTATTTGCAAGATTTCTATAGAAAAGTCCATCCTGTTGTTAATTCAATGAATTCAAGCAAGAGTGTTGCTGTCTTTCTTGCCCCAAGAGATAACATCACCGGATTTGGGAAAAGTCCTGCCTGCTCCCTTACAAGGCTCCTTTTCCCATCCTTGCCTGTGTATCCTCCAGGGACCACAGAAATGGGTGGTTCATTCCCTAAGGGGGATTTATGAATGTCTCTTTCAATATTAATGCGATGCCTGGCAGATGCAGTGTGGAGCAGCACAGGTTTGTCACACGTCGTAGAGTGGGCCATGACTTCCTGTGAATAACAGGGATGAGGTGCAACGTGAAGTCAAGCTGGCACCAGAGAAGGCGCACGTGTTTACTAGAATGTGTGAGACCTCTGCCCCTCTGAAGGGAGCAGTCTTAATAGCGAATAATTCTATTCAAGCAGCGAGCAGTGCAATGGCTTTGGACACTTTTACAGAGACGGTGAGACATGTTTGTACTACAGTGGTGACTGCAAAATAGTTTTTTGGTGACTGGTTTAGTGTTATCTCAAGTAATTCAATTTCTTTAAATATGCCTATGCCACTGCAAACTCCCATATTAGAATGCCAAGGTTGGAGAACTACTGGGCCAGATTCATCATTCTGTGACCGTTTATTTATTCATTCATTCAGAAATATTTATTTCACCTCTATGTTGTAACAGTCACTGCTAAAAACTAAGGCAAAGCATACGAGTAAATCAGAGCTCCTACCCTTAAGGAACTTGTAGTCTGGCGAAGGAAACAGGGAAGTCATAATGCAATGTGCTAAATGCTGATTTTAAAACGTGCAGTTGAATGAAATGCATGAATGCAATTCATGGTATGCTGGGGTGTGTGCGTGTGCACATCTGCACACCAAACCCTGCAAAAAATGTACTAAAATTATTAACAATGATTAATTATCATTATGTAGTAGTATATTTTGAATCCTTTTATGTGTTTGGAAATTTTTATAATATTTTCTAAATTTTCTACATTGAATGTTAATTACTATGTAAATTCTTTTGTTATATATTTAAATAAATAAATAAAATGTGCAGAGTGTGCTCTGATAGCTCGCAGGACAGGAGAGGTCTCAACCCAAATGGAGGTGGGAGAAGGAGGGGAGAGGTTAGGGAAAGGTTTCTAAAGGGGCCACTGAAATCAGTACTCAGAGGCTAAGGGTATTTGGAGAGAAGGAGGTGGGATGATAAACCAGGAGGCAGAGGAAGGATTAATGGCTTCATCTTCTCCGATTGTCAGTCAATCCTTGCCAGTTGTCCAGGTTTTACCACCTGTCAACTAAACTTAATTGAGAGAAATCTCTCATCGAGAGGTTAATTGTGACACAGATTCCCATATCCAGGGGAAAAAATCCATCACCTGTGCAGACTGCTTCTTTTTTGGCATCTGGAACAGTCCTGTCTGTTAGCAAAATGTAGACATTTGCAATTGAGTTATTTCCAGTCACCAGGTTCTTCCTTAGTTCTTATCGTTCCTTGAATGTCCTCATTCTATATTTAAAACCTCTTGGCATGCCTTTCCAAACGGACGGAGCGTGTCTCCATCTCTCTCAAACCCCTATTTCCCTGGCACCCCAATCCTGAATCAAAGGTGTTCTCAAGGTCAAGAGCAGAATTCTCAACTCTGAAAATAAGAAGTTCACCAGGCAAAGTTCATGAGCACCTGCCACCCCTTGCAGTTGCAGCCTCCTGTGATTTCTGTATTTCTCCAATGCCGGAAGGACAGAGCCGCCTTTCTCTCACTTCCACCACTTTGACCACTGTTCCAGCCTCTCCTCTGGGATCCTCCTACTTGTAGCTCCCTCTCGTATGTTCTTCTCTCCCCAGCTTCTCCTGTCCTCCATAACCTGATCCTTTTTTGCTCTCCCCCTGTCCTCAGATGAGGTGTTACATGTGTGCCTTGGCTTTTGAGGGTCCGCAGGGAAGGGGCCAGGCTGCCCGGTGCCTGAAGAAAGTTTGAGAAGAGTCAGATTCTAGATGACTCCAAACTTAACATGGGTCTTAATTCCATTTTTGGGGAAAGAGGAAAGTGTAAATGAATTCTCGAAGTGATCAATGAACAGTAGGTAAATCAAGGCACCAGCAGATGTTATGAGAACATATGAAAAATGGACCCAAATCTGGGATATTGTGGGGCCACACGAGTAAGGCCTTCTAATTGATCTCTGGGGATAAAGGCAGGGGGGTTTTGCCCCGGGTGTTTATTGCAGCTCTTATCTGTCATTACCTGTAGAACCTACTGGAGTTCTGGGGAAATAAGGCCCAGAGTCCAAGAGAAGGCGTTTGTGCAGTCCTGCAGAGCAGCGAGGGGCAGCCTGGGCAGCGGCACCATGGCTCACCTAAGAGTGGGGCTTTTACAATGGAGCAGGGACCACATGCAGAGGCAGATGTCACTGGGAAATGACGTTGTTACGTTCAGTGACTTTAGGGCATCCCAGAAAATTAGGGAGTGCTTTCACTGAGGCCACAAATAGTGTTGGCAATCTTATCTGTGGGTGCTGGTACATAGGACACACTGGGGTAGCAGAATTGAGTACTGTCTGTAGGAACATGGGCTACGGAATCACACAGACCAATGCTCCAATCCAGTTCTGCACATACTAGCTGTGAAACCTCAGACTGCTTACTTCTCTGAACACTCAGTTTCTTCAGATGGAGACCATACAGCCCACCCCACAGAGTAGTGGGGTTGCACGTGAAGCCCCAGGCACAATGCCTGGGCATACCTGGCTATCTAGTAGCACTTAGTCTAGCATTACAGGTGAGTGCCAGGTGAAACATCAGAACAGGGCTAAGACTCTAGGAACTGGAAATCAACTCGAACTTTGCTTTGATTTCAATACACCGATTACGTAGCTACTATGCATTGGCCTGAGCTAGCGCTGAGGGACACCAAGACCAGTATGGCATAGGCTCTTTCTCAGGAAGCTCCTAGGAGCTGGTGGGGGGAAAGACACAGGCAGTACCGCGTGGTGAGCACTGTAAGACAGGTGTGCAAACACGTTTGGGAGCACAGGCCCTGGGGAGGCGGTCGAGGAAGACTTCATGGAGAAGGTAACAACTGAGTGGGGCTGAAGCCCCAGCAGTGTGCCATGCATGTGAATGTGGATCGGTAAGGGGACCGGGCCAACAGTGTCAGGTGGGGACTACCCAGTGCTACTGCTCTGGGAAAGATTACCATCTCCCTTTAGGAAAGCTCACACAATTAAGACCCCAACTTGCAACTATTTCCCACTTACCTAGTCTGTCATTGACAGCCCATTGGCAGCCCTTTCCATTGAGATAAATACGGCAGGAGAGCGTAATTCAATCGACTGATTTCTCAGCCAAGGGAGCTCTCCTGGGCTTCAATTTCTCTACGGTCTTTGCATCCAAGTTGCTTTAGAAGTGAAGGTTAGAGGGCCACTTGGAATCACGAGAAGGAAATGGAATAGAAGATGGACTCAGATCTGGGAGGGGATGGGAGTGGCATATACTGAACTCAGCCCAGTCTGAGCAGACAGTCACATTTTCCCCCCGTCCTCGCCTCTACCAATCCAACAATTGACCAGTTTATGCCACAGCTTTCATACCTTTTCTGGCTTAAATTATTTTGGGCACACACGAGTCATCACTTGGTTCTTCCAAGAAAGCCCAAAGTGTGACCCCCATCAGATCATTTCTCCCTCGCTGGGAGGAGTCTGTTTCTCCATTTTTAAGACTGGGACTTTGGGTGATGACAAGAGTCTCTCTGGATTTGTCCAGCTCTAATGTTGAGGAATGCATGGACCGGAGTTTCTGAGAGCTGCGGGTCCCAGGGGAACACAGCCCCAGAGGGAAGGATGGAGAGTGGAGGGAGAAAGGATGACTAGTTCAGGGGGAATTTGGCCACCAGGGGAGCCACTGAGCGACTCCGCATCACTGGCAGACTGAGCCGGATCGTCTTGTATTAATAGGAGTCCTGTTTCCTATTTTGCACCCTGTGTTTTGGTAGCAACCCTGGGCAGTGGTAGCATTTTCTCAGGTTTGCAGGGTGCTTCATCTGACACTCAGTCCGAACCTGACCCTTGTTACTCATATCTATGTCTCCGGCACCTGGCACAATGCTTGGCACATAGTCTTAACTCCACAAATGCGTATTCTGTGAGCTGAGCTGAGCACCCAGCCCTCCCAGGGAGCCAGGGAGAGAGACACTGAATGGGGACAGAGGACCATCCAGTCTTGCCTCCTGGATTGCTGTGTAGTAACTAATCTTGTCCATCACTGCTGATTCTTATTAGTTTTTATCTCAGAGGTTAAACTTATTTCTAACCCTGTGGTTACCTCCCTTTTCCCCTGCATTCTGACCACGCTTCCCCCTGGCTTGGAGTGGAGATTGCTCTCCCTCCTCACACCGCCTTCTTTGCAGCAGCGGCAGGGCAGAGGAGAGGGTTCGCAGTGTGAGTCAACGTGTTAGAATTTACCTTCAGCTATTTTCACGTTTCCTAAGTTCAGGCGGGCCAGCCTCCAGAGCTGTGGAAGCTGTTGGGTGGTTGACAAATCTATTCAGGAGGTGAGATGCAAAAGTCAGCACAGGCCAGTCTCTTTGAGGAGGCCAATCTTGACCATTTGCTTACAGGAAAGAGGATCGTCTTTCCTGAGCTGGGAAATGGAGAGGTAAAAATTCTCCCCACTCCCCACCCTCCCCTGCCAAGGAGAGAAGACAACTGGCCAAAGCTCTTCATTGGGGTACTTGAATTCAGAAAGCCTTAACTGCATCCAAGATGACAACTCTGTACCGACAGCAATGATGACCAGGGGACCCTCTCATTTGGAAAGTCCCTAACCTCTATTACACTGAAGTGCCTTTTGGTAAAATTTCACATAAAATATACATCAGACTATATTCCTGAAAGGCAACCAGGTACAGTACAAGGAGCATGGAATTCAAAGACATAAATTTAACTTCTCGCTCTGTTACTTCTTTTTTTTTTTTCTTGGGACAGGGTCTCACTCTGCTGCTCTGGCTAGAGTGCCATGGCGTCATTATAGCTCACAGCAACATCAAACTCCTGGGCTCAAGCGATCCTCCTGCCTCAGCCTCCTGAGTAGCTGGGACTACAGGTGCTTGTCATCACGCCCGGCTAATTTTTCTATTTTTAGTAGAGACAGGGTCTCGCTCTTGCTCAGGCTGGTCTCGAACTCCTGAGCTCAAACGATCCTCCCGCTTGGGCCTCCCAGTGTGCTAGGATTACAGGCGTGAGCCACTGCACCCAGCCATGTCACTTCTTAAGTATGAATCTCTTTCCTTATCTGTCAAATCAAAATAGCTATCTTAAAATTGCTGTGAGGATTAAAAGAGAGTATTCATTTATTATTTCAAAAAACATTTTTTAAGCACTGCTTACTTTATTAATCAGGATAAATAACTCTTCCTGCCTCAACAGGTAAACCTATAAATCTCTGTGGTGCAACATAACAGAATTCTGAAAATTTTGACGACAGTTGATTGGAGTCCTTCTTCATTCAGTAACTCGGGGACCCAGGTGTCCCTCATTTTCTGATAGTCCCCTCTCATCACGTCCTTGCCAAGGTTGCTGTAACAAGGGAAGAGAGAGAAGGAGAGGGACACAGTGACTCTTCCATACCTCAGACTGGAAGTGACAAATCACTTCTATTCATGTAGCTATTTGCCAAAATCGAGTCAATTCTTTCAATTTAGCTCCAACAGGAGCTGGAAAATGTTTCCACATTTTAGCCCGGGAAGAGAGAGCAGTGTGGAGAACAAACAGCATTGTCGCTGTCACAGGCATCTCGTGAGTGTGAGGAACTGCTCTGGATGAGGGGACACAGAAATGAACAAGACAACGTCACCGTCCTCCCAGCACTCAGCCCAGAGATGAATGTATAAACATGATTGGCTCTTGGGAGAATCCAACTCTCCTTTGAATTCTCTAACTTTGCTACTGTTTCTCTTATCAATAATTATTACATTCTAAATTTCTATGTTCTAAAAACTTTATGTCATGCCTATTGGTTTCATGTGAATCACCCCTGACTCCTTGCATAGACAGCAAGTCCCTAGGGCAGGGTCTTCCTCTTGGTCACCTGTCTGTCCCCTATGTAATCTAATGTGGTACGAGATAACACGGCGGACCTCCTTTCTCCCAGATGTTTGTTGAATTTGAGTTTTATGTTTGTATATCTTTGTTTCTTCCTTCCATTATATTTCTCTTCTCCCTTTGCTCATGGCTTTCCCAGGGTCCCCATCTTCCCTGGACAGATTGCCACAGGCTAAAAAGGGAGACACCTAGTTTCGCAACCCAGCCCCTGCTCTGACAGCTCAGGCCTTGGTATTATCCCCTGAAGAGTAGAGATGAATCACATCCATCCTTTCTCTCCCCTTCTCCTCCCACCCGACTCTTTCTCCCGGGACTAAGCATGAGCTGGCCTCTGGGAGAACTGCCTGGGCTCTTGAGAAAAGACAGCTGTCTGCAGAGTTGATCAGCGGGGACTTGAGAAGCTGGAAGTAAACAAGTCAAAGGGTGCCGGTGACAGACAGATGGAGTCTGGGGTCACCCCGGGGAATGGCTTGAGGCCACATCTCTGGGGTTCCTTCCTCCGAGGCCGCCTCTGACACCCCTCCTCCAGCCCTCACATCCCAGGGTGGAAGTGGTAGCGCCCCCTCGGCTGGTCTTGCTCTGTTCCTCTCTGACGGAGCCTGGTTCCAGCCAGGGCTTAATGCTCTTATCGGCCCAGCAGCCAGGTCCTGCCGTGTTGGTGAACAATAACGGATTCAGCCTCCCGTGTTCATCATTACCCCGCACCTTTAATCAGGAGTGTTATCCACAGCTCCTGCCCAGGCCTCATTTAGATTTCTTGTTTGTAGCAATAATACCCTTTTAATATGCTAAATGAGCGAGCAAATGAGCCTTCCTCCACTTGCTAGGTTTTTAAAAACATCCCTTCTTTAGTGGATGAAGGTCATTCTTTTGGCAGATTAATACTTAACTAGGAGGCCCTGTTTATTGTCTGGGGTCACTTCAGCGGCTGTCACAGCATATTAAAGAGCACAGGATTGCCCGTGCCAGAACAATGCAGCTAGGTGGGAGATGCGGGAGGGACGGCCCCTCGCCCGATTCCCTTCCCTGGCTCTCATTTAAACTCCGCAGCCGTTATTAATACTTTAATTTGTAGTGCATTAATGAATTCTAATCCCCATTATGTGTTGAGCAAATGGGCCTTCAACAGGCTCTGTGCAACCCGAGTGAGTCCTGGCTGCGGGTTAGGCAGACACACTCATGGCATTAGCAGGGCAGGGGACTGGGGGAAGTGGCGGGGACGCTGGCCTGTGCTGCTCAGCAGCAGGGAGGAAAAGCAGACGAGGGGAAGAGAGGATCCCGATGGCGATGGCGTTTGAAACCTGGGCCCCGCTGTGCAGGCTCTACGCTTGGACTTTCCAGATACGGGAACCAATTTTCCCCATTCCTGCTTGAAAAAGTTCTTCATCTGTAAAATGGAGATAATGAGAGCACCTACCCGGGCATGCATATTAAAGGAGGTAATGCAAGTAGATGGCTTCGGGCACAGAGAACACTTAATGAGTGTTAGTTATCATTGCCATTCCCTGACCAGACCTCCCCCTGGCCAGCTGGGACAAGCCGGAGGGAGCGGCTCACTCCCGTTCCCTCCATCACACGTTGCACTCTCCGCCCCCCGCCCCCCACAGGTGCTTCCTGGGAATCTGACTTCTCCTTTTGAGCAGATCCCCCTGAGGACAGGGACTATGTCATTCTTATTTTTACCCCCCCCCCCAGTGTTTAATAGTAGCGTTTGTGAAAAAGCACTCACCTTCATCAAGGCATGCTGTACAAACCATTGAATAAATGAAGCTTGCTGGACTGGGCTTTCCTCCCTGTTTCAGGAACTCAGCCGTTCCACTTGTCACCGGAAGACGGTTTGCTGAGGCTACAAAGCTCTCGTCTTCGGGCGTCTAGTTCTTACCCATCCTGAGCACTTGGCTCAGGGAGACTTCCTGGGTTACTCCAGCCCTCGCCTTCCTCCTCTGAACTCTATTCTTATTTCCAATGGTATCAGTTTGGTCCTGTTCTTCTCTCAGGTGACACTGTAAGCCCAAAGGCAGGCATTGGGTCTCATATTTCACACATTGCTCAAAAGCCAACTGATTTTAGCATAGCATGGGAAGAGGGGACTACACTCAGGGACCTGTGCTCATTTCAGATTGTACACAACACGAGGACAGGACCTGTGTGTCATATTTCTTTTATATGCCTCCCGTCCTAACCCTCTACCAGTTCCTCCTTCAATCCTGAAGGCATAGTAACAGCTACTATTTGTAAGGCTTACACTGTGTCAGGAACTGTGTTGGTCATTCTATTCATCTCATCTTCACAGAGAGGCTGAGATATAGTAGCTACTATTATTCTCACTTTACAGATGAAGAAATAATAGCTCTTAATTGCTGTAACTTTACTTCCTCACCCAGTAATACGTATTCCAGAATCTCAGAAGTCTTACTCTAGACTGAATGTTTGTGATCTCCAATGTTTATACGTCGAAATCCTAATCCCCAATGTGATGGTAATAGGAGGTGGGAACTTTGGAAAGTGATTAGGTCACATGCACAGAGCCCTCATGGGTGGGATTAGTGCCCTTGTGAGAAGAGACACAGGAGAGCGTCCCCTCTCTGCTCTGTGCCAGGTAAAGGCACAGCAGAAGGCAGCCTTCTGCAAACTAGGGAGATTCTCACCAGACAGACTCTGCCCATGCAATTGATCTTGGGCTGCCCAGCCTTCAGCACGATGAGAAAAAAATAAATGTTTATTGTTTAAGCCACCTAGTCAATGGTGTCTTTGTTATAGCAGCAGCCCAAACTGACTAAGACAAAACTTAAAGGTCCTTTAGAACAAACACTCAGGTTTTCAGTTGAGGTCCCTTTGACTCAGAGAGGTTTAAGATCGTCCAAGATCACTCTGTAACACAGCCAGTCCTCAAAGCCAAACTCTTTCCTCCTCACACCACACCCTGAGGGGGCATGTCCTCTGACAGGGCAGGTCACCCTGCTAAAGGAATGAACGGCCCCCGCTGGAGTGGAGGCTGATGCCGGGCCCTGGATGGATGGGCCAGGGCTGCAAGGCCAAGCCCTCCTGCCTCGGGACCACGCGCAGTTGAATCACCCCCTGGTCAGGACTGCTCTGCCCTCTGGCCTCCCTGGGAGATGATTTACTTATAAAACCTTTCTATGGCCTCAGGTCAATTTAGCAATATCTACTGAGTCCCTGCTCCAAGGGAGAAAAACTCCAAGCTGAAAAACAGAGACTCCAGCCTCGTTTCAGCCACCCGGCCGTTCATTGATGAGTTGTCCTTTATACGTGAGTTCCTGACCGGTACCTGAGGGTGTTGGCCCTCTGGGGGCTGGTATGCTAAGTGCAGGCCCATGTGCTTTCCTGACCTCACTGTCCCCAGCTCATCTGTGACTGCAGGCCACCCCCACTGCCAAGGCCACACAGTGGGCTCTCCCCCTAACTCCAGCACACACGCCTTCCCTCCTCCTCTTTGTGCCTTCTGAGGATCCAGGGTCCAGCTGTTCAGAAAAGAACCAAACTCTCCTGACGTTCTGTGCTCCCGATGCATCCTACACCCACCCACACCTCCAGCCCGTGGGAAACAACAAGCCAGTTCTTCCACCGATGTGGGCATTTTGTGAGATTCAGTGGCACCTGCCAAACAACTTCCCTGGTCCTCTGCCACCCCGCCCACACAAGCCAGTGTGTCTTACCATTTTTACTGGCAGAGACGTAATGGATCTGAAGTTCCATGAATCAAAAATCGAAAGACAAAGGAGGAGACAATGACAGATTAGGGCTCTGCCGAGGACATGGGCTCTCTGGTCAAGCTGTTGCCTTGCTCTTCCCTAGAGTACCCAGCTGGCCCTGGCCTCCACACGCTTCTTTTTTTGAAATGGGGTCTTGCTTTGTCATCTGGACTGGAGTGCGGTGGTGCAATCATAGCTCACTGCAACCTCCAACTCCCGGCTCAAGAGATCCTCCTGGATCAGCCTCCCAAGCAACAGGGACTACAGAAACACACCAGAACACTCAGCGATTTTTTTTTTTTTGTAGCAATGGCATCTTGCTATGTTGCCCAGGCTGGTCTCGACCTCCTGGCCTCAAGAGATCCTGTTGCCTCGGTGACCCCAAAGTGCTGGGATTGCAGGCATGAGCCATCATTCCACACTCTCAAGGTGCTTCCCTCTGGAAGAGGTGCCAGTTCTGTCTCATGTGTTTGTGTGAGCATGGGGGGAGGTGAGCAGGTAGGTGTAGTAATGTGTGAGTCATATGTGTAGGAGGACATGGGGAGAATCTGTGTGAATAAATCTATATGAATAATATATGTGTAGGTGAGTAAATGTGTACATGTATGAATGGAGTTCGGTTGTGTGTGCTTATTTGTCGCTCCATGAATTAGTATTAAACGTGTTTTGGGACAGGATTTGTCTTAAGAGTTTTACAGAGCTTTGCCCTGAAAGAATATGTGAACGTGTTGGTTTGCATTTCAAATGCTGTTACACTCGGAAGGGCGTCTCTGAAAGGCAGTAGCGGCTGTATCCCACAAGGCGCCACGTTTCTCAGACCTAAAGAATTGGATTTGCTTTGTAAAGCACAAGCGAATCTGTTAAAAACCATAGGCTGAGAGCTGACAATGGAGTGCCCTCCGGAACAAACAGCTTCCCGGAAAGGACAGCTTCCCGAATGGCTAAAAGCAAAGCTTTTGTTTAAACCACTCTAGACTACCTGTCTCCATTCACAATAACCTAATAAACATGGAGCCTACATATCTCTGTTTAACCCCTCTGTTTAAATGATAAACTTACCTTAGAATTTAGAAATTAACCTTTGAAAGACTTTGTAACCGTTTGCTCACGTAAATAGAATCAGTTAAAGAATCTGTAGAATCTTTCTGTAAAAGCCTTTTGAAAATCTGTTAACCTGAGAGGTACTACCTGTTGTTATGTAAATCTGTTACCCCTGACAATTGTTTACTATTTTCTATAATTACCATGTAAGACCTCATTCGGGGCTTTTGAGACCAACGGAGAGGTCTGAGCCCCCTGAGCTCCTGCTTTGCCTATAATCTTTATAAACTTATAAAACTATATCTTTGTCTCAGTGTATGCTTTTATTTCTTCCATTTTCCATTTCTCTCTATTATTTTCTTATGCCTTGCAACTCTACCAAAGGGACCTGGTTTTTTGCAGGGAACACTGGCCACGTTCCCCACACTTATTATTGAGGGGTGTTGAGAAACTAAGCATGTGAATATGTGTATAAGGGATGCACCTTGAGTGTGACATGAGCTCTTGAGTGTATTCGAATGACGTGATGTGTGCATTGACACGTTTGAGAATTTTTGGTAGTGTATGAATGGGGCGTAGGTGTGTATGTTTTAATGAGTAAGAATTATATGGGAATGGTGTCTATATAAGCGAGATAATTATAACTGAAGTATTAATGTTTGTATTTTTAAGTTTGGGGTTGTATGACCTTGGGGGTGTCTGTGAATTGTGAGTTTGTGAATGTGTTTGTATAATGCAGGAATGTGTGTTATCTACTGAGGTATATATGAACGGCTTGTGTGTAAAGATGGACAGGTATGAGTGTCATGGTTATGTGTGTGATGGAAGGTGTTAGTGGAGTGTGTGTTCAGAAGTGGGGGTTCAGGGACATTGGTGAGTAGCTGGGACATGTATGTAGAAAATGACCTGAGGGTTTGCTATGTATGAATCTGACAGCATATGCAGCGGCCGGCTGAAGCTGGCTTCCACTGGCCCATGGGAACTGTTTGTAAAATTTAGGGATTTTGCAAGCTGGTCATTAAACTCAGTCATTATTAAAAATTAAATTGTATATATTTACAATTAAATAAATTATATAAAAATCAAGGTATTATAACAAATAATACAAACTTTTATGTTGCATTTTCTTCCTATTTATCTCTTGAGGTTTTTTACATCTGCTATATCTGCCTGGTGGAAATACTACACAGTGATGTGTTACTGCTCATCTCTTCACAACTTTATGTTCAGCGCCATTTATGAGTAATTTGAAATTGGTCATGGCAGGAGTATTTACACTATGGAAATTAGCAAACACTACAAATCGGGGTCTATTTTTCCTGGAGAGCTTGTTGCTTTATAGGAAATACCAAGTGGGGTTTCATCCTGGTATTTATTTGCCACTGGCCTCTGTGGCTGAAGGAAGGTCCAGAGTTCTTCTCTAGACTTCCAATACATCCCCTTCCTCCAGGTAAGATGCTCTCAAATTCTTCCAAAGAACAGCCACTGTTCCTGCCTATAAGCCTCTGGATGAGATGAAGCTCTTCACTCTTTTCAAATCAGGTCTCATAAGGCTTCCTCAAAAGCTGTTCCAACCTCACATCTTCCAGCACATAAGTGTATATGAGAGCTTTTTGTCTGTATATGACTGAGGGTATTGGTTAGATATTTTTGAGGTGGGATTTAGAAATGTGTGTGCTGGATAAGTGTTTATAAGTATAATATAATGAATGAATGTGTATATGCTGTATAAGTACATATACTAAGTCAGGATAATTGTTAACCCAGGATCCATGGATCTTTAAGAGATCCAGGGAGAAAATTCAGAGGGTCCATGAACTTGAATGGTGAAAAAAAGTTAAACCTTTATTTTCACTAACTTCTAACTGAAATGTGGCATTTCCTCCAATATGAATATGGGCAACAATACCCAGTAGTATTAATGGTTTCTATGCTTTTATTACCAATAGAAATCACAGATATTTCCATATTATCTTACAGTTCTTATAGATATATCAAAATATCATTTATAGTCACTATAATGTTAATAAGATCCATCATTAGGTATTATCTAAAGCTTTAATAAGAAAGCACATATATTACCAAACCTCAAACTGACCTTAAAAATATCTTGAAAACTGAATTTTAACACAATTATTTTCCTTTTCAATTCTATATATTTATTTTATGCATTTAAAAACAGTTTTCTGAGGTGCTTATGGATTTTATCAGCCTGCCAAAGGGGTCCACAGCACAAAAAAATTAGATGAGATATTATGTGTAAATGTGGTTAATAGATCAGTGAGCAGGGTACTTGTGTGTTGTGTGTGTGTGGTTGTGAATTGGAATGAGAGAGCATAGGTGACCTGTAGACTATCAGGCTGTTGGGAGTGCTGGGCGAATGAGAATGGAGATAGGTTGATGATCCAATCCCTAAAAGCAGCCTGCTCCTTTTTCCCTGAAGGGGTGGGGAGTAGGCTATGTGCTGAATTCTAAACCTTTTCCTTCTAAGACAGACTTACTCCAAAGTCCTTTTTATACAATTCTTGTTAGCTGAAAATAAATTTACTTTCTGAATCCTGGCTGCCTTGCTGAGCACAGATGCAGTGACATTTTTGACCTGATTCAGGCAAACTCTTGGCCTCGTCCCTGCAGACAGTTTCAGATTTCTGTGGACACAGGCACTTTGACGTCACCATTGACTTGTTATTTTACTTGTCTTTCTCCAGACATGTGAAAACCCACTCTGACATACTGCAACTTACCCCTTTTGGGCTTTTCCAGATACACTCCACTTTCCACCCCCTAGCCTTGCACATGCCCCTAGACATTCCTCCAAATGACATCACCTCTGACCATCTCCACAGCTCCGCTTTCTGGCTGGGCTGTTTCCCAGCTTGGCTCAGCCAGGAGAGCTTTAGGATTCTCCAAGGGAATAGTTCTGCCCACAAAAAGTAGGAGAAGAAGGTGACAAAGGAAGAGGAGTGTCTGGGATTGCATTCTGGGACTTCCTACTCAAAGGGTCCAAGCCCAGAGTGAGGTCTCTCAGAGTCAGAGAGACCACTGGCTGGCTGCCCCTTCCCTGACACAAAAGACATTTCATTTCTTTTTTTTTTATTTCAGAATATTATGGGGGTACAAACACTTTGGTTACATAAATTGCCTTTGCACCACCTGAGTCAGAGCTATAAGTGTGCTCGTCACCCAGAAAGCGTACATCATATCCGTTAGGTGTGAGTTTACCCATCCCCTCCTCCCCCGCTACCTGCCCGACACCCAGTGAATGTTACTTTCATATGTGCACATGGGTGTTGATTGATTAGTATCAATTTAATGGTGAGTACATATAGTGTTTGATTTTTTCATTCTTGTGCTACTCACTTAGAAGAATGGGCTCTACCTCCATCCAGAATAATACAATAGGTAGTTTGTCATTATTTTGTATCTGAGTAGAACTCCATGGTGTACATATACCACATTTTATTAATCCACTTATGTATTGATGGGTACTTGAATTATTTCCACATCTTCGCAATTATGAATTGTGCTACTATAAACATTCGAGTGCAGGTGTCTTTTTTATAGAATGTCTTTTGTTCCTTTGGGTAAATACCCAGTAGTGGGATTGCTGGATCAAATGGTAATTCTACTTTTAGTTCTTTGAGGTATCTCCATACTATTTCCATAGAGGTTGTACTAGTTAACACCAGCAGTGCATGAGTGTTCCTTTCTCTCCTCATCCACCACAACATTTGTTGTTTTGAGACTTTTTGATAAAAGCCATTCTCACTGGAATTAAGTGATATCTCATTGTGGTTATGATTTGCATTTCCCTGATGATTAGAGACGTTGAGCATTTTTCATATGTTTCTTGGCCATTAGCCTATCTTCTTTAGAAAAGTTTCTGTTCATGTCCTCTGTCCACTTTTTAATGGGGTTGTTTGATTTTTTTTCTTGCTGATTTTCCTGAGTTATATATAGATTCTAGTTATCAGCCCCTTATCAGATGTATAGTATGCAAACATTTTCTCCCGTTCTGTAGGTTGTCTATTCACTAAAATGATAGTTTCTTTGGCTATGCAGGAACTTTTAAATTTGATCAGGTCCCATTTATTTATTTTTGTTGTTGCTGTGATTGCTTTTGGGATCTTATTCATAAATTCTTTGCCTAGGCCAATGTCTAGAAGAGCTTTTCCAAAGTTTTCTTCTAGAATTCTTAGGGTTTCATGTTTTAGGTTTAAGTCTGTTATCCATCATGAGTTGATTTTTGTGAGAGGTGAGAGGTATGGATCCTGTTTCAGTCTTCTACATGTGGCTATCCAATTTTCCCAGCACCGTTATTGAATAGGGAATCTTTTTCCCAGTGTGTGTTTTTGTTTGCTTTGTCAGAGATCAGATGGCAATATGAGGATGGTTTTATATATGGGTTCTCAGTCCTGTTCTATCGGTCTATGTCTCAGCTCTTATGCCGGTACAATGCTGTTTTGGTTACTATAGCTTTGTAGTATAGCTTGAAGTTTGGTAAATTGATTTCTTCTAATTTTTTCTTTCTGCTTAAGGTTGCTTTGGCTATATGGGCTCTTCTCTGGTCTCATACAAAGCACAGAATTATTTTTTCTAGATCTGCAAAAAATGATGTTGGTATTTTCATAGGGATTACACTGAATCTGTAGATCACTTTGGGTAGCATAGACATTTTAACAATATTGATTCTGCTGACCCATGAGCATGGTATGGTTTTCCACCTGGTTTATGGTTTATGCCCTCTGCTATTTCTTTCCTCAGTGTTTTGTAGTTCTCCCTGTACAGGTCTTTCACCTTAGTTAAATATATTCCTAGATATTTTATTTTCTTTGTAGCTATTGTGAAAGGTATTGAGTCTTTGACTTGGTTCTCAGCTTGACCGTTGTTGGCATTTATGAATGCTACTGATTTGTGTACATTGATTTTTTGTAACCTGAGACTTTGCAGAATTTATTTATCAATTCCAGTAGTCTCTTGGCAGAATCTTTGGGGTTTTTAGATATAAGATCATATGTCATCAGTAAAGAGTGATAGTTTGACCTTTTCTGCCCCATTTGGATATCCTTGATTTCCTACTCTTGTCTAATTGCTCTGACTAGGACTTCCAGCACTATGTTGAATAGAAGTGGTGATAAAGTGCAACCTTGTCTGGTTCTAGTACTAAGTGGAATGCTTTCAATTTTTCCTCATTCAGTCTGATGTTGGCTGTGGGTTTGTTGTATATGGCTTTTATCATTTTGAGGTAAGTCCTGTCTATGCCTAATGTGTTAAACATTCTTATCATAAAAAGGTACTGAATTTTGTCAAATCCTTTTTCTGCTTCTATTGAGAGGATCATGTGCTCTTTGTTTTTAATTCTATTTATATAGTGAATTACATTTATAGATTTGTGTATGTTGAACCATCCATGCATCTCTGGGATGAAGCCCACTTGGCCATGATTGATGTTTTTTTTGATGAGCAGCTGGATTTGGTTTGATAGGATTTTATTGAGAATTTTTGCATCTGTATGCATGAAGGATATTGGTCTATAGTTTTCTTTTTTTGCTGAGTCCTTTCCTGGCTTTGGTGTCAAGGTGATGTGGGATTCCTAAAACATGTTGGGGAGGATTCCTTACTTCCTGATGTTGTGGAAAAACTTCTGCAAGGCAGGTACCAATTCTTCTTTATAGGCCTGGTAAAATTTCAGTGTGAAATCATTTGCTCCTGGACTTTTTTGGAAGATTTTTTATTGCTGCTTCAGTTTTGGTGCTTGATATTGGTCTATTTAGGAATTCTATTTCTTTCTGGTTGCTTCGAGGGAGGCTGTGTGCTTGTAAGAATTTGTCCATTTTCTCCACATTTTCAAGTTTATGTACATTGAGATTTTTATAGTGTTCAGAGATGATGTTTTGTATTTCCATGATATCAGTTGTAATTTCTCCTTTTTCATTCCTGATTGAACTTATTAGAGTCCTTTCATTTCTGCTTCCAGTTAATCTAGTGAGACAATGTCCATTTTGTTTATCTTTTTGAAGAACCAAATTTTTGTTTCATTAATCTTCTGTATAGTTCTTTTGTTATTGATTTCATTTAGTTCTGCTTTGATCTTGGTTGTTTCTTTTCTTCTGATGGGTTGGGATTGGTTTGGTCATCCTTTTCAAGTTCTTTGAGATGATTTATTAGATAGTTGATTTGTCATCTTTTTGTGTTTTGGATGTAAGCATTTATGACTATGAATTTTCCTCTCGTGATGGCTTTAGCTATATCCCAATCCCACAGATTTTGATAACTTTTGTTCCCTTTATCATTTAACTCAAAGAATCTTTTGATTTCTGTCTTAATCTCCTCCTTGACCTGACTATCATTCAGCAGTAGGTTGTTTAGTTTCCACGATGTTGTTTAGAGATGAGTATTTCTGTTAGGGTTGATTTTAAATTTTATTACACTATGGTCTAAGAACATGTGGTAAAATTTCTATTTTTTTAAAATTTGTTGAGACATGTTTTGTGATCTAGGGTGTGGTAATCTTAGAGAATGTCCCATGAGCTGATGAGAAGAACATATATTCAGTAGTTTGGGGGTAGAATGTTCTCTAAATGTCTGTTAGGAACATTTGTTTTAGAGTTCTGTTTAAGTGCATTGTTTCTTTGTTTTTTTCTGTTTGGAGGATCTGTACAGTTCTGTCAGAGGGGTGTTAAAGTCCCTGGCTATTGCGGTGCTGCTGTTTATCATTTTGTTTATATCAAGTAGGATTTGCTTTATGAATCTGGGCACAACTTTTAGATGTATAAATATTTAGAATTGTTATGTCTTCTTGACGAATTTTTCTCTTTACTATTATATAATGACCATCTTCATCTTTCATTACTTTTGTTGACTTGAAGACTATGTTATATGATATGAGAACTGCTACACTGGCTTTCTTTTGGTTTCCATTTGTGTGGAATATTGTTTTGCATCCCTTCACCTTAGTCTGAATTGAGTCCTTGTGGGTTAGATGTGTTTTCTGCAGACAGCAGATACTTGGCTTGTATTTTTTTAATCCATTCATCCAGCTTACATTTCTTGAGTGGAGAGTTCAAGCCATTCACATTTATTAAAAGAATTGATAAGTGGGGTGGATTTCTGTTCATTCTGTTGAGTTGAACCTTGTTGCTTTGTTTTATCACTTAAGCCATTGTGGTATCTGGCCTTTGACCTTTAGCTTTTGGGTGATTTTACACTGGTGGGTGTCTATTGTGCTGATCCATGTATAATGCAGTTCTGAGTACTTCCTTCAGGGCAGGTCTTGTCTTGACAAATTCCCTCACTATTTACTTATCTGAGAACATCTTTATTTCCCCTTTCATATATGAAACTTAGTTTTGTGGGATACAAAATTCTAGGCTGACCATTATTCTGTTTAAGAAGACTGAGAATGAGGAGAATGAGGCCTCAATCCCTTTGGATTTTAAGGTCTCTGTTGAGAAGTCTGTAGTTAGTCTGATGGATTTTCCTTGGTAAGTTACCTGTTGCTTTCACCTTACGGCTCATAGGATCTCCTCTTTCACGTTTATTTTGGCCAGTCTTATGACTATGTGCTGTGGTGTTTGCTTCTTTGCAATGAATCTCCCAGAAGTTCTTTGAGCTTCCTGTACCTGGATATCTAGATTTCTTGCATGGCCAGGGAAATTTTCCTCAATTATTCTCTCAAATAAATTATTCAATCCTTGTGTATTTTCTTCATCACCCTTATGAATGCCTATGATTCTTATGTTAGTTGTCTTTACATAGTCCAATATTTCTTGTAGGCTTTGCTCGTTTCTCTTATTTCTCTGTTCTATCTCTGTAACTGACTTGTTTAATTGAATGCTGTTGTCTTCAAGCTCTGAAATTCTTCCTTCTGTGAGATCTAACTTATTTTTAAGGCTTTCCATTGTGTTTTATAATTCCTTGAAGGAATTTTTCATTTCTAGAAGTTCTGTTTGATTTTTATTTAACATTTGAATTTCTTTAGTGAATTTTTTATTCATGTCCTGCATTGTTTTTGTGATTTCTTTGTGTTGGGTTTTCATTTTATCTTGCATGTTTTTGAGTTTCCTTACAATCCATGTTCTAAATTCTTCATCTGTCATCTCAATATTCTCAAGCATTCCAGTGCTTTCCCTGAGGAACTAGAGAGATTTGGGTTGGTATCCATTGCTAGAGAGCTGGTGCTCCCTTTGGGGGGTGTCCTTTTGCTTTGATTCTTCATACTTCCAGAGTTCTTTCACTGATTCCTTCTCATCTGGAGCAGCTGGTGCTTCTTTCTTTTGGATTTTCTTTTGTTTAGATAATGACAGGCCCAGTTTAATCTCTGAGCCAGTAGGTGGTGCTTGTGGGTGAGAATCAACCACACCCTGTATGACTGAATCAGTAAATGCAGTAAAAGAGCATGCAAATTGACCTCCATGTCAGTAGAGAGCACTTGCCAGGAGGAACAAGGTGCAATGTTGTTTTTGAATCCCATGACAATCTCTAGTTCTTCAGGAGAAGCACTGGAATGCCCCAGGTGGTGGATGGGGCCCTGAACTTTGAGGTAAGTCCATATTCTCCACATTAGCAGGAGTGGGGGCTGGGAAAGTTGGGTGGGGATGGGTTGCATGAATCTGCCTTCAAGCTCCACAAATGCTGGCAAGGGATCCACTTCAACAGGGGTCAAATGTCCCCTCCCCACCTCTGGGAAAAGCTGCCATTGAGGGCTGAAGTGGCCCCACTCAACCAGAAAGTCTGCATGTAGAGGTGGGGCTGTCTGAGACCCACAGGCCAGCAGTCTGGAGCAGGCCTCACTCCTTTCCACCCTCCCATATTCTGTGGTTTCTCCTGGACCTCTGCCAGCAGGCAGGACCTCAAGCCAGCCAAACTCCTGGACTGTGATATGGGCTGGGAGGTTCCCTGCCCAGGAACCCACTGGAACTGGGAGCATGGCCCTCCTGTGGGAGGAGGGGTGCCCCATGAGCATGCTGCAGCTAGGCCCCACACTGCATTCTCCCCCACTAATCTGCCCCTGTAGGCACCCACGCATCATGAGACTAATTCACAAATATTGCCTCTGTGCCCCTGGGCAATGTGATCTAGACCTGGGTGTATGGGATATGGCCAATGGGCCCATCCCCAGGGCCCTAGAGATCAATCCCTGACCATGCCAGGGAGAAGCATGCTGGTCCTGAGTCACCCACTGGATTCCCAAGCTGGTTCAATGTCCCTATGCCTTGGGGTGTGTCCTGCTCTGATGGGGCCACAAGGAAACCAGCAGCAGGGAGGGCCAGTGGGCAGGGAGCTCACAGTACATGCACCCCTCAGTCCACTGCAGGACCCCAAAAGGAAAGATCTGAGCCTTGCTCCCTGTGGAAGCCTCCATGTGGCATCTCAGTGGTCTCTCCAAAAGCCACAGGTCATGGAAAGAAAGGAGAGAAAAAGAGTCTGGGTGGAGTAAAGTCCACACTCTGGTCATCTCTGACCCTCTCTCCAGAAGTCAGTCCACCCAGAATGACTAAGCTCTGTAGTCATGCAGATTGCCTGGGACCCATTGGACCCCTGTGGCTCTTGCAGTCTGGGCTGGAGTTGGGAAACGTCTGTAGGGAGATGAGCAAGATGGAACCTGAGGCGTTGAAGCCCCCTGGGGAGGACAAAGGCCCATGGTGGCTAGAGAAGCAATATGGCGCCTGCTGTCTGGCTTGGGTCTGTGGTGCAGGAGGTGCCCTGGGGACACTGGGAGCCTGTTGCCCTGTCCGCAAAAAACCCCGCTAACTGGCATCAGCAGTCTCTAGGCTCATGTGGGCAGAAAGTCTCTCCAGCAGCTCGGGAGGCCAACAGCAGTCCAAAATATGACGGAGGGAGAAATTAACCTTGCCACCTACACTTCTCACTGGTCTCCAAACCTCTCGGGGTTTAATCTCAGCTGATACCGTTCTGCTCCACAACTTCTTCTCAAGGAGTCTCCTGTAGGTTCAGGCACCCTTCCTTCAGATGCTCATCCAATCTATGTTTGTCTGTCTGTTTTTTCTCTTTCATCTAAAACTTCTCCTTCTTACTGAGACACTCTAGCCAGAGTGTCTCTGGTCTGTCATTTTGGCTCCCTTCCATGAAATTTAATTTCCAACACTGACTGGGGTTTCATCCTGCTATTTGCCACTGGTCTCTGTAGTTGAAGGGATATCCAGAGCTCTCCTTCTCTGGACTTCCAATACACTCACTTCCTCCAGGTAAGACGCTCTCAAATTCTTCCAAAGGACAGCCAGTGGACATGCCTAAACCTCTAAACAAGATGAAACTCTTTGCCTTTCAAAGCAGGTTTCACGAGGCTTCCTCAAAGGCTGTTCTGACCCCAAATCCCTTCTGCTTCAGCTTAAGCCTCTTGATCATCCCTTGGAGGAGACAGAGCAAAGCTGTGTGATCTTTGGGTATTGGGAGACAGCAGCCAGTCTCTTTCAAAACAAGCCAGGATGCCATACTGCCTGAGAGTGGCACTGGGGCATGACCTTGAGAGGTCTCTAGAACCTAAAATTGTCTGTGCTCATCTGGATGGGGGAGGAAAGAGATCCCTGAACAGATGCACAATTTGGCTACACACTCTTGCCTCTGTGTTTGTGCCCTTTGTAGGAATGGGTATCAGATGACTCCCAGGACTGTGAGCCAATGTGGGTGAGGATGACAGAGGTGGCCAAGCACACAGCAAAACTTCAGGCCTGTTGACATCATCTTACATAGTATTAACCAGAAATAAAACCAGAAGGGACCTCAGGCACTGACTATAAGGAACAAGGAGTCACACTATTCTTTATTGCATACAAAATTCCAGCCAGATTGGGGTTGCTTCCGGAATCATAGAAGAGGCCTTTCTTGGAGACAAGAAGCTGGCCTTTTCCTCTAAGCCTGCTCAGGTAGCAGCTGGGGAAATTGCAGAGGAGGCACCGGTCTGATTCACATAGCCCTTCAGTCTGTGCCACCCACAGAAGGCTCACAAACTATGAGTTGGTCACTTGAAGCCAGGCCTATGTCCTGAATTTGTGTACCCCACTTAGGGATGAGCCGGAGAATGCCAGACTGCTGATGCCCAACCAAGTCAGGTGCTGCTGGTGAGAAAGTGTTCTCTGTGCCCTTGTTCTGAAAATTCCTTTTAGAAAACCTGGTGAATTCCTTGAAAATCCTGACCCAGGATTGAGAGAACAAATGCTGCTGAGTAGTACTCACTTGAAGTCTGACATTCAGTGGAACAGGAGATAAGGCTCCTCAGTTCCTGGTAGTCTGTGGGAGCAGGGAAAGGCTGTCAGAGAGGTGAGAATGCTCAGGGATGGGAGATCAGCTACTTGGAGCTGCTATGGACGCACCTGGTAGATGTGCTCTCCCACCAGAGATGTGTTTGTATTTACCTTCTCCTTACTTATTACAAAAAAATACAACTGCGCATTTTGACTATGAGATTCCCCAAGCATTCACACGCTTCCATCCTTCTCAGGACTAGGTAGCCACCTAAACTGCTCTAAAGTGTGCTCCAGCTGCAGACAACTAGATGCATTCCTCATTTCAGAGGAGACAAAAGCTAGGCAGAGGTTATGGGTGGAGGGTAAAACTCTTCCCATCATGGATCTCTCCAGGTCTGGAATCAAGTAAACTCCTAGATCAAGGCGAGAAGAGTTCATCTACCCCTCACCTCCTCGCTGTCCCTGTCTTACTTACAAGGTAGACAGGTCACTTAGTTAAGAACATAGGCTTATGGGCTCCTAATACCAAGATCCTGTATTATTTGTGTCACTTTGGCAAATTACCTAAGCTTTTCTCTCTTCTATAATGGGATGATGATGGTACCTTTGTCATATAGTTGTTACAAAAATTGTAATAGGCCAGGTAAAATCCACCCAGAGTCCATACATATTAGTACCCTAGAAACATTGTTAATAGTGTCGTTATTGTTGTCCCCCTTTCCTTGGGACCTCAATACTTTGTCTCACTGACTCTTGGATTTCTTCTACGATTTCACTCCATTCTCTAAACCCACATTCTTTGGGGGAAATTTGTAGAGATAAAAGTAGCCAAGGATAGCTTCCTAATTGGTATTCTGTTGAAACGGGTTGTGGTGTGCTTTGAGATATTTACTCCGTCAGCAATTTGGGGTGGTCAGGAAGCTGAGCAGTTGCCCGTGGCTTTGAGTACCTTCTTTGGGACTCCTCGGAATGCCACCAGAGCAATGACAACTAGCGTGGAAGAGGCTGGGTAGCACATAGGTTGGAGAATGCTGACTATAAGACCACAAAGATGTTTCTACTGGGTAAAAAATTATGGTCCATGCAGACAAAGCAGCCCTAAATGTCTCAGGAGAGGGCTGTTTGTAGTTCCCTGGAGTGGGAGACTTGTGGGTATGTTTGTAATACTGGGAGGTGAGGGGGTGGGCAGGACAGAGCCCCTGGAGAGAAGGCTTCCCATTTGAACTTGGAAATTACTGTTTTTTGTTGGCCAGAGTGCCTTGATATCAATATTTCTTTGCCCAGATTTTCACATGATCTCCCCTTAAGATTTTTTTCCTTTTTTTTTCCCCCTTGGTTTCTTTTTGGTTAACCCTTCTTTTCCGGTTTTTTAAAACCTTGGGGATTCCGATTCTAAGAAGCTTACTTCCTGTCGGATTATTTACCATCCCTTGTGGGTGGCCCCGGGTTACTGAGAAACATCTCTCACTACAAGCCTCTTCGGGATCCTGTGAGGACATCCTTAAAGCCTACAACAACTCCTGCTGAGTGTTTTTGACCTCGTCTGAAAAGAAACGTCAAACAAATCTCCTTCTACTCACACATAATTTGATGGGGGTGAAGAAGCCCTACAAAGTAATCCCCCTCACTGACCTGGTGGGCACCTATCTCTTGGTGCAGCAAAGCTGGCCCTGGTGGGGTGTGGCCAGAGGCCCCCTGTCTTGCATCTCACTCCTCTTCTATGGAGCGTCTCCAAGAAATATGTTTGGGGGAAAGCTCGACTCAAACAAAAACAAGGTCTCCAAGTCTCCATCTCATAGCCACTGGGAAAACAGGACCTTATTGGCTTTAAAAAAAAAAAAAAAAAGTCCAAACCTAAAAACAAAGAGAAGCCACTCAAAATGTAAGAACTTCTCACCGAACTGGAGTGAGCCATGAAAAAAGTAATTTTTGTTCAAAGAAAGAAGCAGTACTTTACTTTACACATTGGGGGAGAATCTTCTGGAACTCCTTATCTTGTGGGTTGGTTCAAACTGAAAATTTAAATATGTTGCAGAAGTCAGTGAATTTTGCAAGGCCATTAAGCAGAATTGTTTTTAAACCAGCACTTACTTAACATCTAATACGTGCCAGTCATCTTACAAGAATATTACCTAATATTCTTTGTTTGATTTTATTTTCCCAAAAATTCTATAAGTTTGGAGCTATTGCTATTCCCCTTTCATAGATGAGGCTCATATAGGTTAAGGAACACAGCTAATTGCATGCAAACCTGGGAGTCACACTGATATCCATCCAACTCCAAAATCTGTGATCCTTTAACTATTCTACATTATTTTTCTAAGGCAGATGAGAACATATGGCCCAATTGCTTACTTTTGTAAATTGATATCAGCTAAAAAGGCAAGACCGTCATTCATTTATTCCCTTGCATTTCTGTGTCCATTCCTTTATAAGTATTTAGGGAATGACTTCTCTGTTAGGCACTATGTCTTTGGTCACAACACATCTCTTTGATCTTTGGTTTAATATAGGGCACTAGGTTAATGCCTAATATAAAGGAAATGCTTTGGTTCCATGACTCACATCAAGGCAGTAGAGAGAGATGGATACGAAGAGCCAGAAGGCCTTGCATCCTAGACTTATTTCTGTCCACTGAATTATTTCAGATTGTATCATCAGTATATTTTCTAATCAGTGGTGCAGGGTTTTCTGGTGTGGTTGGCGTGGCTTTTCAGTGGCTAAGGATTGCCTACAGTTACCTGTCCCAAAGCCCTCTTGTGGGTAAAAACATCATCTGCATATACATGCATACACTCTGCCCTCTGTATAGTAAGGAGCATGAACTATCATGACCCCAGCAAGGCCAATCAGTAGCTCTGTCCACGCACTGGGACCCAGCTCCTGGCTGAACATTTCCCCGGCAACCCCTTCGTCTTTCTCTTGAAGCAGCATCTTTCTCCTCTCTTCTGGATCATTCTCATCAGCATTCATGCATGCCATGATTTCTCCCACATTAAAAAAAATAACTTCTTTTGACCCCACTCCTCTTGCAGTCACCTCCATTTCTCTCTTTCCTTTCAGAGCAAAACTCTGCAAAGGTATCCATCCACACTTTCTCCCATTCTCACCACCCATCATCTGTTTAACCCACTCCAATCAGGAGTTTTTCCTCCTGCCATTCCACAAACCTCTTATCACAATCACCCTAAATGTGATGGTCATTTCTTACCGCCCCCCCCACCCCCATACTATTTGACCTGTCAACAGCAACATTTGACCCAGTAGATGGCTTCTGCTTGAAACACTTTCTTCACTTGGTTTCCAGGACACCATATTCACTAATTTTCCTTTAAAGCTTTCAGCTGCTTTGTCTAAAGTCACTTTTGTTGATTCCTCCTCATCTAGCCCACCTCTAAATGTTGGAGTGCAGCAGAGCTCAGTCCCTGGGGCTCTTCTCTTTTCTACCTCCACACACACTGCCTTGGAGAGCCCATCCAGTTGTGGTTTTCTGTGCATCACCAATGCATTCTTCCCCCTCCGTTCCAGATCCACATACTCATCTATGCCTACGTGACCTACTGGATCTATAATAGGCATCACAAAGCCAATGTGTCCAAACACAAGCTCCTGATCTTCCCTCCCAAACTCTCCTCTTTGACACCTCCTGCATCTCGGTTTACGGTAACTCCATTCTTCCAGTTGTTCTGGCTCAAAGTCTTGGTGCTGTCTTTGCTTCTCCCCTTTTTCTCACTCACCCTATCTGAGCTGCCCAAACATTCTCTCAGGCCTAATTTTAAAATATATCCAGAATTCAACCACTTCTCACCATCCCCCACTGTCACTTCCTGCGTCCCAGCCTCCATCACCTCTTGCCTGAATTATTGCAATAGCCTCCTCATTTTTTCCCTGGCTCTGTGCTTGGTCCCTGATCCTCTGTTTTCAACACAGCAGTCAAGGTGATCCTGCTGAGAGCCCTCTGGTGTTTCCCAGGTCCCTAGGAGTGAAAGCCCAAGTCCTCATGTTGGCACACTGGGCCCAGCCTGATCTGGCTTCCGCGGTCCTCTGTGACTTAATCTCCCTCTATTGTCTGCTTGTTAATTTTGCTCCAGCCGCACTGATGTCCTTGCTGTTCCTTAAATACTCTAAGCACATTCCTGCCTCAGGGCCTTTGCACTTGCTCTTCTGGCTGTGTAGAATGTTCATGTGGCCAGCTCCCTCACTTCCTTTTAGGTCTTTATTCACATGTCACTTTTTTAGTAAGGTGTTTTTTTTTAGACAAACATCTCAAATTTTATGTTCCAGTTTCAAATTTTTATAACCCCATTCATTCCCTCCTTTATTTTTTCTCCAAATAACTTATTACCACCTAATACCATATATTTTATTTATTTGCCTTTTACTGTATATTTACTTATGTATCTTGTTTACTGCCAATCTCCCAAATAGACTGTACACCAAATGAGAGCAGGGATTTTGGATGGTTCTATTTATTACTGTAATTTCAGCACTTAGAGGAGTACTCGGTATATTGTATATGCTTAAAAAATACTGCAGGAACAAACTGGATATTTGGAAAAGGAAGAAGAGCTTAGACCAGAGAAACTGCCTACTTCACAACAGTAACCTGGAAAACACTAAAATATATAGAAAGCCGCTTCTCAAATTCTAACACTGGAAAGTTACTAAATGCTATGTTCTGTACCTCTGAATCTTGTCCATAAAGTGCTTAATAAAGGAAAATACTTGCTATTCTCTTCTGGGGACTGGGAGGGGAAAATTGCAAATATTGCAAAAGTATAAGGTAAAGGCCAGTGATAAATTAACTAGGATATTGCTTATTGTGCTTTAATATCAGCAATAATAAAACACAATACAAGCCTTGAATCAAGTGTCATTATGGGTTTTCATCAACCCAAGCTGTTTCTAGAGGCAGTTTAGTTCTGCTTCCTCTTCCATGAAAACACGGGGGGCAATTTTTCGGTTGTTATTGTTTTTTGGCACTCACATGGGAAGCCCAAAAGAAGGTGATAGAACCTGAGGCTATGCCCAGGATGGGAACTGATTTCTCTTCTTAAGGGTGAGTTTCACACCAAACAACAGGCCCATTTGACCCAGGCCCGTGGGTCAACAGGCCCATTAGCATCTGAGAAGTGGGTGCTAATTGTGAGGACTTACTGGATCAGCCACAAGGGAAATCTTCTGTGGGGAGGTGGGAGTATGGGTGGTGAGAAAGACAAAACTAAAACTGCATGTGAGTGGTTTTAAGGGTGCAGAGGGCCCTAACACCCGGACTTTGCACTTTAAGCCACCCCTACCCAACCCCACACTTTGCAGCTGACTGTCAGCAAAGGCACGACTTGTACTGCATCCCTTACCCGTTGTTCTCACCTCTGCACACCGGAAGTCTTGCTTCTGTTCACACAGGCTCTGGCCGGATCCTGGTTGTCAGCCCCGACCCACAATGTGGCCCCGTCCTTCCTGCGATTTCTCCATTCCCGCCCAGGTGCTGTAGGAGGTCTTCAGGCCAGGCTTTTCGTCTGGTCTCCTCGCTCCTGCCTCCTGAACATAGGATATCCACCTCTCTCCAGCCGCAGAACACAAATCCCCACAAGTGAAAGGCGGAGCAAGTCCGGGCCAGATGACTTCCTAGCAGGGCTCTGCGTGTGCACCTTTGGCAGGGAGAGTATGTAACTCGGGCGGCCAGGGTCACCTTATCTTACCAGCATCTCCTTGTTCTGTGTCTAACTGAACAAACTCCATGGCAACGTGGGGCCTGCTCCGCTTACCTGACCTTCCCGACCTCCCTGTTAACAGCTCTCTCACTTAGCTGAGTGTGGTGGAGTCTCCTTCCCCCCCTCTAGCCTGACCTCCGCATTACATGGCAGTGAGCAGGGGTGGCCTCTCCTGGACAAGACAGCAGGGAGGGAACCGCAGAGGAGAAATCCAAGCCTGTGGGGTGGGGTGAAGGGTGGGGCACAAGTCTCTGCTCTTAGCAGCCCTGGTCTAGAAGGCTGTGGTTCAAGTGAAAACAGTGACTGGTGTTGACAGTTTGCATTCAGTAAGAATGTGATATCATGCATGTTCTAAGATTGCTTTTAAATTTGGGGTCAACGACATAGTGGGTCAATGTTCATATCCCTCGGGACCCCTGATAGCTAAGTGTGAAAACACATCCTTTGTCTACCCCGACCCACAACCCAGCCAGACACTTAATAGATGGAATTTAGGACCCTCTTCTCCCAAACTCAGGCTTCCCAGAGCATAGCAAATACCTGCGATGTGCTGATTGGAGACAGTAACCGACCATTTCATGGGCCCACTGATTCATGCTCAGCTTTTGATCATTATTCTTTTTTTGTAAGGAATATTCTTTTCATTGTGTTATTTTTCCTGTTATTTTTATTTCATCTTTGTGAGTGCATTAGACAATTTTGGAAGCATACAGCGTCCCCAAGCAAGGCAGTAAACGTGTTAGTGATGGTGTGTCCCCGTGAAGATAGTCACACCTGAGTGCCGGGAGGACAAAGGACCTGGGTGGTGTCCGGATGTGATCCCAGGTCATCTGGCTCCAAGTCCAGGGCTTTCCCACCAGCTCGTATGTTCCAGGAGGGCTTTGACCTGCAGAACGTGGGTGTGTGCAACGATGAGACGAACAATGGCGGGACTCTGTGGGGCCGCGCACGTTGTTCAGCTGATGTCAAGGACTGTGGGTATCACCACGTCCCTACTCCTTTCTCTTGAACAGCCCCCCTGGACAGAATCAATCTCTCCTGCCTCTGTCCTCCTGTACCATGTAATTCAAAAGTGCGAGGAAAACACTTACAAGATTGTAGTACAGACTGGTGTAAAAGGGTGGCTTGGCTGAGCCTGGAACATGACAACTTTGAGGTTAGGCACGCTCCCCCGGAGGCCTCCTCGGTGCTCTGGGCAGAGAAAATCACTCTGACTGTCACGAAAGGTTCAGGGACTCTGCTACAGGTGTCAGGCAACATCCTGTGATTTCCCCAGGGCCAAGGAGCTCTGTGGGAAATAGTCTGAGCCTTTACTTTATTTGGAATTCAGAGCTTCATAGACATATCTGATGGACCGAACAGGGAGGAGTCCCCATAGAAATAAAAGAGAATGGAAGGCTGTAGAAAGAAATCTCCATGAGTGAATAATGAGTCTGACAGGATGAGCTGGGCTCACCCTGGAGGGAACAGGGGACCCCAGCGTCACGTGAGGCTGCTCTGGAAGCCGGCTGCGCCTTCTCACCATCCACCTCCTCCAGCGAAGCTCTGGCCCCACGGGAGAAAGGTGGAGACAGGAGCCCAGTGTGATTACGTGCCCCGGCCCCCCTGATGTGGCCCACCCTAAAAGAGTGTCAGTTTCCCCACCAGCCATAGAGAGAGTCATCAGTGGGTTCAGCTGGCGGAGGCATTAGGACACTCCCAACCACACCACTGAAGAGAATGCGACTTGCCACCCAAAGCTGTGTGCAAGCCGGTGACCGGCTCCACGGGTTTTCCTGCCAAACGCTGTTAGAGGCATCCAAGTTCCAGAGATCTACAGAAAAGCAACGGCAAGACCACACGGACCAACAAGTCACCAACAAGGCTTATGTGTGACGTGCCCCAGCTCTCTGAGGGCACTCCTATAGAGACACCAGAAGTAGGAAGGCTGAAGCCTTGGTGGGCACAAGTAGAACTCTTAGAATGGTTGAACTGAGGACTTCCAAGCTGAGGTTACATGTTCTATGCGATTTCTCCCCCTAAGCTGTCAGGCTGCCAAGGCAGGAAGCAGGTCTCACTTGTCTTTACAAGGGAAGATGCTTAACGATGATGACAGATGTTCGTGTCCACAGGTGAGAGCCTCTTTCTTGCTCTGTGTTGTTTTAAAAATTAATTTATTTTTTAAATTGTGATAATATGCATATAACCTAAAGGTTACCTTTCTAACCATTTTTAAGAGCCCATTGCAGTGGCAGCAAGTGCTCTCACATTGTTGGGCAACCATCACCACCGACCATCTCCAGAGCTTTATCATCCCAAACTGAAACTCTGTACCTGTTAAACACTAACTACTCATCCCCCCATCTCTCCAGGTCCTGACAGCCACCGTTCTTCTTTCTGTCTCTATAAATTTGGCCACTCCGGGTGCCTGCTATACATGAAATCACGCAGTATTCGTCCTTTTGTATCTGACGTATTTCACTTAACATAATGTCCTCAAGGCTTATCGTTGTTGGAGCACATATCGGAATGTTCTTCCTTTTTAAGGCTGAATAATATTCCTTTATACATATACACCATTTGTTCATTCATCTCTGGATGGAGACTTGGGTCACTTCCGTTTTTTGGCTATTGTGAATAATGCTGCTATGAATATGGGTTTATAAAAATTTTCCTCTGTGCTGTTTTACGCATTATTTCTTTATGCCCCATCCCATCACCCTCTCAGCTCTTTTAACCTGACTAACTCTTATCCATTCTTCTGATCTCTCCTTAAAAGTCACTTCCTCCAGGGGGTCTTCCATGACCATAGAGACCAATGTAGTTTCCTCTGCCAGGTCCTCCCACAGCTTATCACAACACAGTTCACTGGAATTGCCTCTTTGTCTTCCCCACTAGCCTGTTATCTTTCTATATAAGGGGCCCTGCCAGTCCAGCCACCATTGTATTCCTTTTTTTCATTTTTACTTTTTGTACAGACAAGGTCTCACTATATTGCCGAGGCTGGTCTCGAACTCCTGGCCACAAGTGATCTTCCTGCCTCAGCCTCCCAAAGTGCTGGGATTATAGGTGTGAACCACCACGCCCAGCCACCATCATAATTTCAAAGACCTAGCACTGAGCCTGAACCATAGAAGCCTTAAGAAAAGTCTTGAATGTAAGAACGTATGCAGCAAGCCAGGCAGGAAGGAAGTGTGCGATGTGCACATCTGCAGGCAGGCTTGAAGGCTCCCATTCTTTCAGGGCACTTCTCCCCATTTGACTGTGGTCCCTCCTCTGAGTATATACAGAGTGCTTGTTATGTGCCCTGAGGATGTGCAAATGCTTCATAAGCTGTGCCTAGTTGGTCCAGGCCAGTGGAGGATACAATGGATTGACCTGGGGAACAATGTGAGGCAGAACGTGACGGGGTAGCAAAACGAGTGGCAGACGCACATTCACAAAAGGGAGATTGCATTAGTTTCCCATGGCTGCTATGACAAATCACCACATGCTTAGTGGCTTAAAACAATTCAAATATCTTTCTTTACATTTCTAGAAGTCAGAAGTCTGAAAATCAAGGTATTGGTGCAGCTGCATTTCTTCTGGAAGTTTCAGGGGAGAATTCATTTCCTTGCCTTACGCTGCACCTAGAGGCTGCCTGCACCCCTTAGCTCATGGCCCCTTCCCTCATCTTCAAAGCATGTCATCCCATCCTCTGCTTCTCTTATCATTTCTCCCTTTCCTGACACCGACTCTCCTGCCGTCTTACCAGGAAGCTCTTGATTACGTTGGGCCCATGCTTGTAATCCGGGATGATCTCCCCTTCTCACGGTCCTTAACCGGTCCTACCTACAAAGTCCCATTTGCCAAGAAAGGTATTAATAACATTTACGGGTTACAGGGAGTAGGGTGTGGACACCACTGTGGGGCTGAGATCCACGAGCCACACTGGTGAGGGCAGGACATGAATGCACACCTCCATCAGATTTCGGAAAGCCGAGAAGACCCCTCAGCTGAAAAGGGTGCAGGAAGTAAGTATAGCTTGGCGGGTAGAACTTTGAGGCCATGGCTGGGTGGGAGAAAAAGATTTTGGTGAAGGAGATGTCTGAGGTTGCATGGGAGCTGGGGACATTTGTTCAGATTTCGGAGGGTCCTGACTGCTAGGCAGAGCCATCTGGCCCTGGTCTGACTGTCATAAATACCCTTGGCAGTCTCTGTGTAGGTGTTCTGCACCCTCTCAGCTGGCTCCGCTCTGCATCACCTCCCAGCATCCTCTTTTACATGCTTTTTAACGAGCACTAAGATGGAAGTGGAATAAATCTTCTCAGATCCTTACGTGAGCATTTTAGTGGCCGCTGCCCAGAAGCTATAGGTAACAGTGAGTAAATAAAAGTGACACCCAGGAGCTGGAGGGCCTTGGTTCAGAGAGAAGTGCTCAGTCCTGAAGTTTGGTGGCCAGCACGGGGCTTGCGTCCACAAGAAAACTGTGCAGCCAGCTGTTTCTAGAGAGCCCAGGAGACGACAGAAGGTGTCCTGTGTCCCCAAGGATGTACCTCTTCGTTCCTGCCCTCATCAGCACACTGGAGAACCAGACATGGCTGCGGGGTGGGGGTGGGCTCTTATTCTTGCTACGATGTCCTTTTCCCTTGTCCTCAGCCTACGGGTAGGGCGGGGAGGATACAGCAGCTGCTTGTGCTGCAGCAAAGGTCTCAGCACTTTTTGTTGCCAGAATGCACCCCCTGCACCACCTGGTTAGGGGCTTTGGGGAGGATGTGAGGCAGGAGCTGTGTGGGCCCTGGGCTAAGCGCTCATGGTGCCCCCAGCACAGTCCTCCTCTCCCCTAACCCTCCTTCTAGCATCAACCAGACACCCAGGGCCACCCCCTGGTCTGTCTGCTCTGACCCTTGAGGCCTGTTTACATCTCGCCTGGCCCAGATTTCCAGAGTGACGCTGGGATCTGAAAACTGTTGGGTCCAGCCCTGAACTCCTTTCTAGCTAAGAGCCTGCCTCCCTCTGGCAGCCTAAAAGCAGGCAGGCAACGGTACCCTGGCCCTGAGCACGTCCCCTTCCTCCACAGCCAAGGCATGACCACTTACGTCAAAGGCATCCACATCTTTTTGGTAGAGGAATTACCTCCTAACTGCCCTCCCTGTGTCTGCCCTCCATCCTCTCCAATTAATTCTCTCATGACAGAATTAAAACATAAATCAGATCACACCACCTGCCGTTCAAACACTCCAGTGGCTTGTCCTGGTCCTCAGAGTGGAATCCAGCTTCTTCCATAGCCTACTGGGCCCTGCACCATCCATCTCGGTGACCTCCCCTCCCCCCACTCTCCCAGTTCCCGTCCAGCTGCCCTTCTGGTCCTGAGATACGTTAGGGTTACTCCCTCCGCAGGGCAGGCCCTTCATTCTCGCTACCATCTCTGCCAGAAACACCCTTCCTACAAATCTCAGATTTCCTCACTTCACTCAGGCTTCTGCTCAGATGTGACCATCTCACGAGGGCCTTCCCCGGCCACCCACATCCAACATAGAGCTCCCTTCCTCCCGCTCTGCATCATTTACCTTCAGGGCATCTGCTCACACTTGACATTCGTTGTCTGACAGCGCATCTGTGTTCCTCTGTCCTCCCCCGAAAAGGTAAGCTCCATGGTGCCTGGCTTTTATCTCCTTCAACACTGTGTCCCCAGGGCCTGGTACAGTGCCTGGCCCAGAGTAGACAGGTGATAAATGTTTGTTGAATGAATAGATGGAAGAATTATTTACTTCTGAGACAGTGACTAAGGCCATTACATGATTGGTGCACAATGTTTATGCCTTGCCCCTGGGAGCTCACAGCTTTCTGAGCAAAATATATATAACGTTTAGAGAGTGCAAAAAAAAAAAAAAATGCTGTAAATAAGGTATGCACAAAGTAGCATGGAAATGTGAGTGAGGTGACAATTAAGGTCTCAGGAACTGTTAGAGAAAGGAGATGAATTTGAACTTGAGTTGAGCTGCCCACTCACCAGTTGAAGGTCTCTGAATCATTCTTAGGACTGATTGGTTGCTGATAAGTCCTTCACATCAGCTATAGCCATCGTGGATAAATTTGCACAGAGTTCTCAAAGATGCCCACAATCCAGAAGATTGGTGGAAAGATGTCGGGGTCTGATCCTGGCCCCTAGAAGCTTCCCCTGGTAAAGCTGGTGGCCTTCTCAGGCCCTTATGAGGGCCCAGACTAGGTGGCCACTGTTCCTAGGACCTCTCCAGAGCAGAGCTCCAGAAAGACCACCTTCCATATGTTGCCCAGCCTTGAAGATGCACTGTTAGGGCTCTAGGTGCTGACCTTGTGGTGGCTGCTGTGACATAAAGAATCGTCCCAGCTGTGCCATCCTGGGTGCTGAAGGCTGGCATGCAGGATATCAGCAAAACCTCTCTCAGCTGGAGAGAGGAGGTTTCTCCAGGCTACCATGTTTCTCTTTCAAGAGTCGATAGAAGTACTCTGGTGCAAGCGTCAAAGCTAGTATCAGTTCTCCAGCATCAGAGAAGCCCCTAACCTGCTAGCACTATGACAGCTCCCCTGAAGCAACAGTGCTGCTGAGGAGACCCCAGTGCTGAGGCTCATTCGTGGCTTCCTCCCCCTGGTCAGCAAGGTTGCCCCCATGTAGTCTTGCCCATCCAGGTTGGGCTCTGGAAACAGCACCAGCTCTGAACATAGAAGGATGTATTGAAAATCACCCCTTACTTTTTCCCAGAGGTTTTCACAGACGTTATGTAACTTGGTTCTCACAGCAACCTGGGAAGGTAGAAGAGTCATGTATTTTTACCATGTTTTAATTGGTATTTTTCCCGTTACAGTTTATTATAGAAATTCTGAAATATATCAAAAGGCGTAATGAATTAAATAAAAATCACATGTAATCTTACCATGCAAAGTATCTGTGTTGGTGTGTCTTCCACTGGTTTTTTTTTCTAAGACATAAACATGTTAACAGATGTCAATTTATGGATCATTCTGTCCCCCCAAAACATCCAGCTAAGATTGGCTCTAATTCCCACACCATGGCCCATGGAAGTGTGTCTGAAAATTCCTAGAGAGGCTCATAGTCTCCCTCCTCTATCCCATAAGCTTTCTGAGTTGCAAGCCACGAAACAAACTCAGGCAAAAATGAAAGTTACCAGGCAACATGGGATATCTCACTAAATTGAGGGGAAAAAAAAAAAAAAAAAAAAAAACCATAAAGACACAACCTCAGAAAGGACAGAAACCCAAGTGTCAAAAAACAATGAGTGGTCGAAAGCCTACTACCATTATGATAAATGAACCTGGGCTTATTTTGGCTTTTTTTTTCAATCCAAAGATTCAACTCAAGATTCAAATTCCAGGAACAGTATCTGATTGGCCTAGATTGTTTAATCTGCTCACAACTTGGCCATGACAAGGCAGGGGACTGACAATCCCAACGAAACTTCATTCAACAGCAGACATTGGTCAGACGGGATTGCTATGTATTACCAAGTGGGACAATAGAAACTTGATTCCAAATTTACTTACCTCAAAAATTTTTTAACCACTAGTCTATGGGCAGTGGATCTTTGTGTGTATGTCTTTCTTTCCATGGGATACTCTTTTCATTCCCTAAGCTCACTTGATGTGGCCAACTCCCATGCATCCTTTTTTGTTTAGGTCTCAGCTTATACTTTTATACTCTGAGACATCTTCCATGACCTCCAATCAAAATATGGGTTAGGTCCCTGTATTTCGTGTTCTCAGAGCACCACACTGATCTTCCTACATACACTGTGTAAGTTCTGGGAGGGCTTGAATACCGTTGATCTACAGGACCTAACGTAGGAACTGGTATGTAGAAGGTGCATCCAAAATATTGTGGATTGGCTTGTCTGACATGAAAGAAATGTCCTCAGATGTGCCTGTAGAAGAGGAAAGGGAAGGTGAAGGGAGCTGAAATAGATCTCAGAAAGGGAAAAGACTCACGGATGAGGAGAAGGGAGAACATGGTCACCGGAATGAGTATCGCCACATACAAGAAACCCACACACCTACATACCCTGCCCCAAAGGCACAAAAGAAAAAGCAATGGGTAAGAATTTTACAGATATAATTGTAGCTTGAAGCAATTGGCCAAACGGTGGACTCCAGAAGGGTGGGCCTGGAGGTAGCACTTAGAAGGAGTGTTGCAACATTTAGCCAGAAGACTCAAGGGGGTTTCACCTTCATTTTCAGGCATCTGAAGAAAGCCAGGAATGTGGGCAGTGGAAAGAGGTGCATGGGCTCTGCCAAGGTCTAGACCAAAAACAACAAAGATAAATCTTGTGGGGCTGCTTGGTTAATGTGTTATGCCTGTAGTGCTCACAAAATGTGTGTGAAAGATTACCACCCGAGCTAATGTGCTAGGTCTTCTCAGGTAAGATAATAACAAGAGCTAACATTTACAGAGTGCTAATCATGTGCCAGGTACTGCGCCAAGACACTTTTCATAAACAATGTCACTTAAATCCTGTAAGGCATACTATAGCCTGGCTTGGTCAATGGCCCTTGTACCCTTTCTGGGATTGTTTCTTGTACTACAGCATCTGTTGAAAACTTCATGTCCCAGAATGCTTTGCAGCCATAATCTGGATGTGATTTTGGTTCATTCAATCAGGAGTTGAAACTTGTACTCCTTACTGAGCTAAGTAGGGAGATGAGGAGTGGTAAGTGAGTCATCCATTTTCCCAATGCAGATCCAGCAGGTCTAACAGTTGGACCTTGGAGTTAGCAATTGTGACAATAGCTTCCAGATTGCTGCATTTCAGGTGTTCTCTGTGGCCACAATTCTGGTGGCTTCCTAATCCTTGGATTACATCTAAGGTGATGTGATCCTGAATTCAGAAATTTGGACAGTGACCTCCTGTTTCCCCAGCTTTCTGATTGGTATCTGTAGGCGTTTTCTTAGTGGGTCAGCGTAGTGGTGGTATTTTGAAACTTGTTTGTAGAGGCTGAGCCTACAGCCTACTCCTCCAACCATCCAACGATTTTGTAAGCACCTGATTCCCTGTATTCAATCCTTTTCTGCTTAAAGTACCTGGAGTGTTTCATGTTTTCTACAGCTGAACTTTGATTGAGCTACATAGTATTTTTCCCAATTTCACAGGTGAGCAAACAGAGGCAGAGAAAAATTACACACAATCTAAGATCACAGAACTAGTAAGTGTAGAACTGGGTTTTGAATTTAGGAAGTAAGTTTGCATGGGTTCAATACCTATTCATAACCACACAATTAATTTATGCTTTCATCCCACAATTAGTTAGTGGACACCTACTACGTACCATGCAATACGTTAATCTCTGGGGATATTATAGTAAAAAACAAAGTGGAAAATTCTTCATTCCAGTTCTCTTGACTTGTAATATAGAGAAAGATAGTTATAAGTACATTTAAATAGTGAAATATTTTGCTACAGGCTTGCATTGGAAAGAGGCATGTAGCTTTCAAAAGCAGCCAGTCTGTATCAAAAGCAGCTTGTAAAAAAGCTGGTTGCTAAAGGGATTCAATTCGAATTTTGGTTTACACATAATTCAGTGAAAATATTGATAAGAATGAAAGAAGGAAGCTAGGAAGAAAGGAAGGAAAGAGGGAGTTAGTAAATAGGTTGGCAACATTTTATTTCAGGAAGCTCTTTGATCTGTCTTCTGCCCACCCTGCATCCCCACACCAGCTGCATTAAGTGACTTTAGCACTTTCATTCCTATTTGGGATTCTTCCCTATGGATAACGAAGAAGGTAAATTATGAGTAGGGGACTTGAAAGGAGATAGCTTTTCCCCCCTGGAAATTTCTTTCTAGTGCTGAGATGGGAAGAACTTGGTAGTTAGGTCATGTGAGATGTCTGAGTGCTGCTGACTGAGAAAGAAAACTCTTGAGAAGCAAAAGACTCTCCCAATAGAGGCTTAATCTGCTGTTGGCAGAAGAAAGACTCCAGGGACATTAATATCTGGTGCAGTCACAGAAGCACGGGAGCCATAAATATGCCCTGGGAAGGAATTTTGACTCCAAGTTTCAAGATTGAGAGTGATTTGAAAGAAACATACTCAAGGTTAGGGAGAAAACCAGGACGAGATAATCGATAATAGTGAATAATTAGTTAGAGAGAGACCCATAATTTCCTGGGGAATTAGGTTTTATTTTCTTTAAAGACTTGTGCTTTTGGACTATCAACATCTCTCTTTGACATATATTTATTTAAAGAATCATCTTTTACAAGAGGTGCTGAGATACCCAGTCCATATGTTTATCCCTGAAATAACTGGAAGGCATGGTGTCCTAATGCTGGCCAGGACCGGGGAGGAAATAAAGAATTTTGTGTGTGCTGGATTTGTAGGTCTAAATGTAAAAATGGCAGCGACATCATAGGTTTTGCCAGAAAACTAGATAAAAAATTACTCTAAAAGGAAATTTTGAGGCAAATGTGGACTTGGAAGACGCTCAAGTGAAGCATACGTGTCAGGTAGACGATTTCATTTGTTTTAAGGAAACAGGGATCTATGATCCTTTGCTGTCAATTCATCAGTTGACATGTTCAGACACTTGCTATATATCACCAAGGAATTTCTCCTTCAATCATTCAACTCAATTCAAAATGTAGAGACATGATGAACACCTACTATCCATCAATAAAATACATATTCACTTCCTACTATGTGCTGGGTTCTGAAGGATACAAAAGATATGTCATATAACTGACGTTGCAAAATGAACATAAATGAAAGACGTAAAAGATAACTGTTTCTTCTCCTCCCCTTCCTGAGGGAGAATTATTCTTTTTTGCCCCATTGAAGTCAGACTCTGCCTTGTGACTCTGGCCAATGAGGTGTAAGGAAAAATGAATGATGTGTGTCACTCCCAGGCAGAAGTTGCAAGAGCCTGTTCTTGCCTTGCCACGGTCTCGTTTGCCTTTGCTGTAATGACTGGCAATGTTACAGGAACAGCTTTTTTGTCAGCCTAGTTGCTGGAGTAGAGCAACATGAAGTTGATTCCTAACTGTGCTCTGAGAGGCATGTAACAAAAGTGAGAAACAACCCCGTGCTTTTGTAAGAAGCAATGTTTGAGGGCACTTGTTACCATAGCATAATTTAGCCTAATCTGACTTACACAAGACACCTCTATAAACCTAACGTTTATTGAGTGCTTACTATATCCTGGGCACTGTGCTGAGGGCTTTATATGCGTTATCTCATTGAAGTCTCATAAAAACACCACGAAGTATATATTCCTTCTATTTTATAGATGTTGAACTGAGTCCCAGAGCTAAGTTCAGACCTTGCTGTTATTTAGTGTTGGAGTTGAATTGCAGAATCCGGTTTGCTTGGATCCAGAGCCCATGAGCTTAACTACTATGCCATACTGCCAGGTATAGTAGACTGAATATAACTGCAGATCAAAAAGGAAATTTTGGTAAAGACTGCAAGGTCTCTGGGCAGATGAGAGGGGGAGCGATCCATGAACATTAGGACTTCTTGGGAAGAGCTTTACGGAGGAGGTGAGATTTGAAAGATGCGTAGGTTATAGGTAGGAGAAAAGGAAGCTGAAATGTTCTCTGACCTTTATGGAATGGAGAGGGAGAGAGAGGAGACCGCATCTGTTTGGGTGAAATAAGGCAACACAATGGATATGCCAAACCCCCGAAAATTAGTTCAGTCTACCCTTAAGAACTTCACAGTCAGAGAGGGGCGATAAGGCATTTACCCAAATTACTATCATAATTCAGGCAAGCTCCATTAGGAGGCATGCTGGAGTTCTCTATAAAATGTGTTAAGATGTATCAAACCAAGACTAAGCAGAAATCTCTTCACTAGTGCAAGATCAGGAAAAAGAAAGCCTGCTGCAGAGAAGGCAGCCCAGTGACCAGATGCAATAACCCCCAAGCACATATCAGTCTCTACCCTAAATCTGGAAGGTGCTGGTGTAGAAATAGCAAAATTAGACCGGTGGCAGATGGCAGGAGAAATAAGTCTCTTATTGCCCATGACAATTCTAGGCCACACTTGACCTGAAGGGCTAGGGAGGCACCAAAGCTATTTCGGTACATCCTGCCTCTACGGTACTGGCTCAGGCATGGGTTGAGACCAAGGCTTCATGGCAGCTTCAGTGGGTGAGGCACACAGAGAAGTGTTTCTGGGTCCTTCATCCATCACCTCCGGAGATTCTGATTTAGGAGGTCGGAGTGACACCCAGGAATTTTCATCTTTTACCAAGTACTCATATGATCCCAATGTTCATGGTCTTTGAACTTCATTAAAAAAAAAATGTGGCAATAACATAAAAATAAATGCAAAGAAATATTTTTCTGGAAATTAAGAAAGGCCTGCATTAAGACTAACTGAAATACAAGGAATAATGTTATGTGTTCCTTGAAAGAGATACACAATGTTTTAAAAATTCAGTGATGAAAAGCAAAGAGAATTCAATGGTGAGCAAAAGGGAATTGGGAAGGGGGTGGTCCACTAACCTCTGAAGTTGTGTGCAAATGTCGTGTTTGCTCATTTGCCTCTTTTCTGAACAATATCTATATTTCGTCAGATTTTCAAAGAGGCCATAACTCAAAATGTTTAAGAATCACTAAGTCAAAAAAAGTGCCATTTCCCTTGAACTGTGAAGGGAGGCTGGAATTTGGGCAAGCAGAAATGGCAGTCTCGGCGACAGAAAAGGCGTGAGCAAAGGTGCAGAATCAGAAAAGCAAAACACCTGTTTGTGGGGCAGTCAGTTTGGGTAGAGTGTGAGATGTTTACAGGACAATTGTGGGAAACAGTGCTGGGGAAGCAGGCAAGGCAAAGGATACAGAGATCCTTGAAGGTCGGTTATTCGTAATGTAGTAAGAAGCCGTTGAAGGTTTAGGGGCAAAAAAATGACGTGTTAAATTTGGGCTTTAGAAAGATAAAACCATGATGTGTGCAGGCTGGATTATAGAGTAGAGAGAATGGTGGAGATTCTGGACAGCAGGCTGTAACTAGTCCTAGAAGGAAGACTGAGTAAGTGAAAAGGAGAAAATAGAAATAAGACATATTATTAAAGAAGAATTGATAACATTTGACAATTAATTGGATGTAGGGTAGAGTCAAGGACGACCAATGAGGGTTGACTGGCAAAGAGAAAGGTTATATCATTTACAGGAAAAGGTAAGTCAATAATAACAGCAAGTAACATTTTTTGAACCAAAACTATGTTCCAGGTATAAACATGCGATTTGGGTGCATTGTCTCTTTTAATCTTCTCAAGAACTCTGTGAAGTGGGTACTTTTATTTTCCCATTTCACAGATGAGGAAATAGAGGCACAAAAATGAATTTCTTAGGGTCACGCAGCTAAGGCAGAGAGGGGCTGAGCCTGGACCTCAGGCCTATACAACTTGAAAAGCCATGTTCTTGACCATTAGACTATACTATTTTGATAGACGTGAGTACCGATTCTGATTTAGACCCTCTATTTCAGTAGAACATTTGAACATTCATGGAGAGATATCAGCAACACATTTGGAAATGGAATTTGGGACAGTGGTCAGAAATGGAGTCAGTGGGATATGGATGATGGTGAGGCCCTGGGGACAGAAGAGATCCTTCAGGTGGAAAGGGTAGTGGGGACAGAGAGGGCTAAATGTAGGCCCCGGGGATCAGCCGCAGTTGGAGAGAGAGAGAAGAGCGATAGTCAAGGACGAAGGGCCGAGAAAAAGGAATCACAAGTAGAGGAGAATGATCAGGGTGGGACACTGTCATGCCAACTAAGCTAAGTGATAGTCACAAGAGGGAGTGGCCAGGCATATACAGCAGAGAGGTCAAAGAAGGTGAGGAACTGAGAAGAAGCCTTTGCAGTTGTCAATTAAGAGAAGTCCAGTTGTGTAGAGAGCAATCTGAGTTAATGGTTTGTAAAGGGAGCCAGCAAGAAAGACGTTCAAGGCTGACTGGGGGGTGATGAGCAGAGCGGCACTTGGAATAGCACAGTTGGCAGTTCAGGGAGGTAGCTTTTTCCTTGGACAAAGCTTTTGTTTGTTTCCAGCGATTAGCCCATGGGGGACTTGAGCACATTAATAGTCTAAGGGAAAAGATGCAGAGGTGAGGAGAGTTTGACCGTGTGAGGGAAAATGGGGAGAAATGAAGGAGTAAACTAGGAGTATAGGAGAAGGGCTGGCCTTGGACAGGCAGCAGAAGGTTCTGTCCTCCAGGAGAGAAGAGAACCATAAAGATGCACGCAGATAAAGAATTTGAGGTAGAGAGGAAGGAGGATAAGGCAGTCATTGCCGATAACTTCTCTTTGGAGGCAAAGAGAGTGAGGGGCAGAAGAAAGTGGCAATGGCTCAGTTCTGCTGTGGGGAACCCAGAAGGGTGTTAGCAAAGTTAGGGTAATGCACTTGGCCATTAGAGCTGATTCCACTCTACGGAGTTAATACTAGGTCTCTCTAAGATTAAAAAAAAATTATGATATTATTCCTGTAAAACTGCCATCATTATTACCGTTGCTGTTAATATAACAATAATGGTAATAACAGAAGCCTGGAGTGTGTGCCCCGATGAAACCTCTACGATTAATCTAGTGGCTTAGCTCAAACAAATAGAAAATACTCTAACCCATCCTTCTGGAAATAATTGCCTTGCTGTTGGGCCCTCTACTTGGTAGCATTTTTTTTTTTATTTGAGGGGCCACTGAGGAGTAATTGCAACTTTTCCTTTGCAGAAAGAGGTCTTGCAGCTGCTCGGCAGCTCTGTAGCCCCGAATACGTCAGCAATCTATATGACAGAGCTGCCCCTTGGGTTTCTTATTGGGTAGCTTTATTGCAAGCTTATAGTAAATGTCTTATTAAGTCCAGATGAACAGGGAGGCTAGATTCGCCTCACTGGGACCAATTAAGTGGGGCTCACAGACGTCTTACAACCCTCCCAGCTGTCAGGCTATACTACCAGAGAGGTTAAGTGACTTGTCCAAGGTCACAGAGTAAGTAGCCAGGCTGGATCTTAAACCACACCTCCGGGATCTTCTATACCTTGAAGAAGAACTTATATACAAAATGCCACCAGGAAATTTCTTCCTATAAACAAATCAACCCTTTTACAGTCTTTTAAAACCACTTACTTCAGGTTTCTCTCCTCAGTGGAGGATAAATGCTCAGAGATATGTGGTCTCGAGATGTGGACACAAATGTGTCTTGGTGTTGTTCATCATTTAATGTTTGCCTATCACAGACGGTATTCGTTACCGCAAACTTAATGGTTTAAAACAGCACAAATTGATTCTCATAGAATTCTGGAAGCCAGAACTCTGAAGTGAGTTTCACTGGGCTAAAGTCACGGTGTCAGCAGGGCTGGCTTTGACGGAGGTTCCAGGAGAAAACGTGTTTCCTTGCCCTTCCCAGCCTCCGTTGGCAGCCTGCCGCCCTTGGTTTGTGGCCTTCTTCCTCTGTTTCCAAAGCCAGTAGCGGAGCATCTTCATATCTCTTTCTCTTAGTCTCTCTGTCTCTGCCATCCACCGGACTCTGACGCTGCCTAGTTCGCTCATGTGAGGACTCCTGTGATTACGTGAGGCCCATCCAGGTAGTCCAGGGCAATCTCCCCTTCTCAGGTTCCTCAATTTAATCACATTGGCAAAGCCCCTATCACCATATAAGGCCACATTCACAGGTTCCAGGGATTAGGGTATGGACATCTTGGGGGGCCATTGTTCAGCCTACCACACAGAGTGAGGAACAAATACACACCGGTGTAGACATATGTCAGTAAATTAATTAGCAAGTATTTATTAATATTAAATACTTACTAAATGCCAAGCTGTAATAGAAATGGTGTAGGAAACACATATCCATATGAGACATGCTCTCTTCACTAAAGGGCTTCACAGTATTGTTGGGAAGAAGAAATAGTTATATTCCAAACTCTGTGAGACCAACTATAAATGCCACAGGGCTAAACTGCCTTCACTGTGTATGGGCGTAATGTAGTCAGCTGACAGGATGACTGGGACAAACAGGTGGAAAAAGGACTATTTCTCTCTCCCTCTCTCTCTTTCTCTCTCTTTCCCCCACCCCCTTCCTGAGTGGAATGCACTTTTCCTCTTGCCAGTGGACCTCAGACTCCAGATTCTTCAGCCTTTGGACTCAGGGACTTACCCCAGTGGCCTTCTGGGGGCCCTCGAGCCCTTCAGACTGGGGACTGCACTGACTGCTTCCTTAGTTCTGAGGCTTCCAGCCTCGGCTAGCCACACTACCAGCCTCTTAGATTCTCCAGCTTGCAGATGGCCCGTCACCTATCATGGTACTTCTCTGCCTCCATGCTCATGTAAGCTCATTCCCCTAATAAATCCCCTCTCATGTATATATTGGTTCTGTCTGTATGCAGAACCCTGGCTAATACATCCACAAAGCCTAAATATTTACTGTCTGCCCCTTTATAGGAGAAACTTGCCAACACCTTCCCCAGGTGAAGAACATTCACTGAGGCTCTTGAGCAGGAAAGACACTAGAATGGGCTTAAAGCAGAAACATACCAATGAGGGGACTCCTCTAGCTAAGACCCCTCTTTAGTTCAGCCTAACACAATGTTTTCTGATCTCAGAACTTCCACTTGGCACTGGAGTTTCCAGGCCCTCCCCTGAAGTTTGCACTGGGTCCCCTGACATTAGAGTCATTAGCTAGCAGAGGCATGGTCAGGAGAGACAGGTGCAGGGACACACAGGGCAGCTACTTCCTTGGGCTTCTGGGCAAAACATTCTGGGTTTCTGTATCTCTGCTTCTCCTTGTGAAATATAAAATGTATCATCCCAGCCATTGTCTGCCACCCTGGGCTCTTGAGAAGATCTCATGGATGATAGCTACCTCTGATACAATCCTTAGAGGAAGTGAACTGTCTCAGCCAGGATATAGTTTTGTAATTGTTTCAAGGGGACGGATGTGTTGGTGCTTATTTGGAGTGTTAAAATATGCTTTGGGTAAGGCTCAGGTCGAGCACTGATTCTCCCAGTTGGTTGGCCCCTTTCCATTCCTCTGAACGTAGCCCCTGTACCAGCCACACTTTTCATAAAGGCTTCTTGTGTGTCATAAGAGGAACTGGACAAGAGAAAGGTCATGGACCAATCAGCAGACGCCTCTCCACTCCTAACTGAGTTTATTTGTATTATTCACAAATATTTATTTTGTGCATAGACTATGGAAGAAACAACAACAAAAAAAAGTCTCTGCCACTCTGGCAGCTCTGAACCTAGTAGGAAGGTCAACACAAGCACACAAGGAACAGAAGAGAAGGAAGAATGTGATAAAAAGTGTCCAAGTGAGGGAGATAGATGGTTAGTGTAACAGGAGGAGTTTGAAGAAGAAGGAGATGGAGGTGAGGTAGATTTGCACAGAGCAGTTTGGGGAAGGCCTTCGGGAAAATGGGATTTTTTTGGATCTGGTCTTGAGAAATTGGGTCACACCCGGATTAGAAGAGTGGAAATGGAAAGCATTTATGATGAAAGAAAAAAAATGATTGAAGCTTGGAATTGTAATTATGAAAAATGGTCTAGAAAATGAACAGCTAGTACTATTGGGAAGTTAGGATACTGAATTGTACATCTAAAATACATAAAACTGCAGCAAGACCAGCATACCTACAATAGAGTCTTCCTATGGGTATAAGACCCACGGATCATTAGACCAATACACGTGAGATGAAAACCAGTGATCAATGGCAATGATTGTCAAATGGGTGGCATGGACAGTAACTACCATAACCAGGTCATTCCTGATTGGGGTGGTCATGGCTGTCTGATGGAATGTTGTTAAAGTCAGGTGTACTTTGACAGGGCATTACATGATTTTTTTCTGATTATTACCTTGCTTGCTATCAGCCAAGGGTGAAAAGGGAGATGAGTGTACTGTTACTGTTTGCTACCTTGGAATCATACGCCTTGTTTCCCAATTCTTCCTAGAATTCTTCCTCAGTAGAGCTATGTTGTCTAGACCACAGATTCTGGTCTAAGTTCAAGAATAGGCTAGAATGATGCTTTGGACTTAGTTCAAGGTGGTTTTTACTTGGATCAGCAGCAAAGTAGTGCAAAGGATAGAAAGAAGGTAAGCACAAAAGTGGGTGGATGTGGCTCTCCATTCTTACCCCGGATTGTGAATAATATGTATGCACGGTACAGTTGACTTGGCAGTGCACTGGAGTCAAATGTGCTCCACGTTGGAGGAAAATGGGGCTGTGGACTCATTGCCTTCTCTATCCACAGCCATAACAGCACCCTAAAATAATGAGTACTAATTATTTTGCTGAGAAAGCCATGTCTCCTAGACCTAACGGCCAGAATCTAGAACTTGATACTCTTGATTAATCAATGGTGAAATCATCTCTCTTTATGTGTGCCTGCACTACAGAGCTTAAGAATTTTGCATTTAAGTCCACTATGGGCTTTCTGTGGAGGTGTTTGGCCTTGGCCTATCGTATAAGATACCAACAACATCACACTCATCCTATGCTTTAGAGGGTAGATGCCCATGCTGGTGTGAAAGTTCTCTATGTATAAACCACATGTGGAGAATGGGGTCAAATGCTTTACAGACATAGGGATGCAGTTTTGTCCTACTTATAGAGTGTTCTCCATAGGGATTTCCTCAGTTCTGGGTTATTTCTGTTCAATAATCTCATTGGATGCTATTGACTTTTACTTTTCCAGACAATGGCAGATTACATTTTCCGAAGATGGTGCAATAATAATTTCCCATTTCACATGCTTTTCTACAAGGTGACCTTGCAGCTTCCCCATCAAGAGGTAACCAAGAGAATATAGTGCAAATGATGCTTTGAGGCGAGGTCAGAAAAGGCCAAGTAGCATCTACCTGATTCTCTTAGAAAGCTCACTTTGGGGACACTCCCTCTTGAAACTCAGCTGCCATGCTGTGAGAAGTCCAACCATGGGGAAAAGCCACGTGCAGATGTTTCAGTGGACAGTGCCATCTGAGCCTTGCCTTCAAACTGCCACTGTGGGTGATGAGGCCTCCAGCTTCCTGCTCCCAGATGCTCAGTCATTCCAGCAGAGGAGTTTTCCCAGCTGAAGACCCAGGCTTGATGGAGCAGAGACATCTCCAACAGCCCTGTCCAAATTCCTGACTCACAGAATTTGTTATAATTAAACATTACTATTTACACCGCTAAGTTTGGGGTGGTTTGTTACACAGCAAGAATAACTGGAACATGGACCCAACCACAGGTTTGAGCTAAAAACACAATTCCTGGGCTGCTTCTGTTTACACATGTGTCCAACCCCAATTTTCTCTCAGTTAATCTTTTCCAACCCTTTCCTTGAATAACTTAGTGAATTACTTCACTCTTTGCTAGGTCTTTCACTTCTTCTCCCACATTAGGGTTTTACGTGTCTCTCCCTATGGTTAAGTTTCTTGTTCATTGACAAAGAAACTAGTAGAAAACTAAGTCTTTTAAAAATGGTTCTGTATAATCCAATCTTCTCCATTCCTACTAGAATTACTAGGGATGTGGTGTATGCTTTTAGGAACATGCTATAAAGATATATGTAACTTGGAATATGTTCAACAGAGAGTGGCTTTAAATGTTTAGGGACTTTACGTTTTGTTACGAATGACTGAATGAGTAAGGGTAGTGCAGACTGGAGTAAAAAAATAACAAACTATTCAGGACGTGGGGGTGGGGTGGTGAATTTTAAATCACTATTGTGAGATGTGAGAGCCTAAGAAGAGAGATGAGTATTATTTTGTTTGGGCTCTGAGGACCAAACCAGGATCAGCAGATAGAATGATAGACAGATTTTATATCAGTGTAAAGACCTTCCTAATACTAGAAATGTCTAAAGATAAAATGGACGGTTGTAAGAAGCAATGAATTTCCCATCACTGGAGGTTTTAGAGCAATGACTGGATGTCTACTTGATAAGAATGTTGTAGAGTAAAATCATGCATTGAACAGGGGGAAGCAGAGGGTGGGGAATGCTGGAAGAGATGGATCTTTTATGGTTCCTCCCAGACCTGGGATTCTATGAATGCTTTATTTTACTTTAGGGTCAGTGGGAAAATGGCAACATCTATTTATAGAGCTATTGATGTCAACAGTGATTTCTGACAGAGGTGTGAGTCTTTGTAAACTGGTCAAGCTTTGGGGTGAATAAACGGTCAATTCAGTGCAGAGCACCCATTGATCAGAATGAAGACAATCAGAAGGTAATTACAGGAGACATGTATCTGTAGGAGGGTTGCCAAGTGTAACTAAGTTAAACTTTGATTGCGATTGGAAGGTGAGAAAAACATGACCCCATGCTTCTTTCTGGGGCAGTTTAAAATAAGGAGATATGGTGGAACGGGACGGGATGGGACAAAAGTCAATCAACAAAGCTCCTCTTCCCAGAAAGGGATACCAGGGCTTGCTTGGAATGACTGTGTCCTTAAGCTCATCAACAGAACAAAAAAATTAAAAGTGATGCTGGCAGATGGTTAAAAACATCCATAGGGGAACCTATTTTCACATAAGTCAGGAAATAGCAGCACCCACCCAGACAGACCTAAGAGATAGAATAAGTTGATGTATTAGTTTCTTAGGGCTGTTGTAACAAAGTACCACAAACTACATGGCTTAAAATAGCAGAAATTCATTATCTCACAGTTCTGGAGGCCAGACGTTGGAAAGCAAGGTTTTGGCAGGGCCACACTCCCTCTGAGGCTCTAGGGGAGAAGCCTTCCTTCCCTTTTCTAGCTCTTGGTGGTTGTCAGAAATCCTTCGTGTCCCTTGACTTGTAGCTGCAACACTCCAGTTTCCATTTCCATATGGCCTTCTCTGCTGTGTGTCTCTTCACATGGCTCCATGTAAGGGAACCAGTCGTTGGATGTAAGGCCCACCTTAACCCAGTACAACCTCACCTTAACTAATCACATCTGCATTTCTGAATAAGATCATATTCCAAGGTTCTGGGTGGACATAAATTTGGGGGAGATATTATTCAACCCAGTACAGTTGGGAGTCCAAGATTTTGTTGAAAAGCACCTAGAACCAGTGGAAAATAGAGAGAAAAGGGCACCAATCTGTGCCTATGTGTTATTCTTATTTTAAAATGTTTTACTTACCATTTTTCTCTTTTTAGCAACCATGATAGCTAATACTGGATAGTTCCTTTGTGTCTCATACCGTACTAAGTTCTTCACACGAATTCTCTTACTTAATCTTTACAAGGTGGGTGCAATTATTAGCCCAATTTTACAGAGGAGGTAATGGAGGCTTAGAGAGGATAAGTAACCTGCTTAAATTCACTTCAGCAGTAACTGCCACGTGGCCTCGAGCCAAGATGTGTGTGACTGAAAGTCTGATAGAGACATACATGTAAGTGATTACTGATTAATACATATTTATATTGTTATTTTTCTGAAGTCATGTTTACATTATCATCATAATTGTGCAGAATATATGAATTAATCTCAAGATTCTTAGGTATCCCTGCTTGGGAAGGAACTTCCTCTTCTGAACATTAGGCATCCACCCCATGGTAACTATGTTGAACTGAGGCACGCTGCTGCAGAAGGACCAAGCAGACCAATGTGGGAAGCAGTCTTAAATTCTGCAGAATGAAAGTATTTTCAATGCATCTACGTTTATGCGCAGCATATGTAAGATGCCATCACACCCAGTTGAAAGGGAAATTGCAATTGATGAGAGGGCAATTTCTCACACATGATTATTATTACTATTATTAGTATTTTTATCATTATTATTTAAGACGTTAATTCTCAACCAGGGAGATTTTGCCCTCCAGGGGATACTCGGCAATGTCTGGAGATGTTGCTTGTCACAAGTGGGGGCAGGGTGCTATTGCATTTAGTGAGTAAAGGCCAGGGATGCTGCTAAACATCCTACAATGCGCAGGACAGTCCCCTGACAGCAAAGAATGATCTGGACCTGCATGTCAATAGTGCTGGGGTTGAGAAATGCTATTTTAACAGTTGGTGGTGAGAGAAGGTGCTCCCTAGGGGTCTCCCTGCTAAATATAGGACTTTGCTGCTTCTCTCCAAGCCTCTGGCACTTGATAGAATTTTTCATGATCTCCAAACCAGTGACTACTCTCTCAGTAGTGATAATAATTGATAACGATGGTTAATATTTTTTGAGCTCTTACTATGTACCAGGCACTGTTCTAAGTGTTTTTCGTGTATAGGCTCAATCAATCCTCACTGTGACTATTTTAGTAAAGTGCCATTATTATTCTTGTTGTACAAATGAGGTAACTCATGCACAGAAAGTTTAAGAGACTTGCCCAAAGCTACGAAACCAGTGTGGGGCACAGCCAAGATGCAACCATGCTAACCTTCCTTCCCCTCCCTTTCCTCCAGTGGACCAGGCTGATTGCCTGGGTGTGTATCTTGAGGAATAACACGACGGGTGGGAGGAGGACTCCCCTGAGCAGATGGGGAAGTGGAGGCATTAACAAGAGAAGGAAACTGGCATACTGCCCGTGGGAATCAGGCAAAACCACTCTCACGGAATGCTCATGCTCGTCTTTTCTGATTCACATATTGCACATAGATTTTTCCTCTCCCAAGAAGTCTTGTCTGAGAGTGAGATGTGCCTAGCAGAGTTTGAATAATTCTAGCAGGGCCAAATGAGTACTGTTGGCCAGATAAATGGATGGATAGATGGATGGATGGATGGTCAAATACTAAGCCACTAGAAGGGCTCATAGAATGGTGCATCAAAGGGATAGGAGCCTTATTCCTGAGACTGCAACTAGGATCAAAAATCTCACATTCTCAAAGGTGGCAGCAAAGCTGGGGACCTGCAGAGCTGGAAAGAGCCAGAGACTAGAGACAGAAACAAGACCCGCAGTTAGCTTGAGCCCTAGTACCATAGTACATTTGGACCCTTACTCTACATAGCCTGGAAGTGAGTCACCTTTCAATGTGTCTGTATTTTGGTTCTTCTTCTAACCCAGGGTTTCTCAACCTTAGCACTATTGACATTTGTAGTCTGATAATTCTGTGTTTGGGGAGCTTTCCTGTGTATTGTAGGATGTTTAGCAGTCTAAATGTCCACCCCAAGCCATTGACAATCAAAATGTCTCCAGACGTTGTCAAATGTCACCTGGAGGGGCAAAATGACCCCCAGTTGAGAAAAACTACTGTGTACTGTGACTTCCTATAGGACAGGATTTAAGTTTCCTCACTAAATTGTCTATTGCAGAGCTTGGCATAGTGATGAAAACTTCATAAATATCTATGGATTGATGGATTGTTTATCTCCATTGGCAGGAAAAAAGTAAATATTTCAGAGGACAGTGAAGACAAATAAAGGAGGGAAAGATGAAAGGAGGGAGGGAAGGAAAGGATGGAGAAGGAGGAAAGGAAGAGAGAAAGGAAGGGAGGAAGGAAGGACAGGAGGCTGCTTGTAGACACCAGAGACATTCCACCCATGGCCAGTTCCTGTGCTGGTAGCTCAGTGGCAGATATGAAATGAACTCTCAAACTCAGCAAGGAGCTTCAGGTGACTTCATCTCTGTTTGAACCAGAAAATTCACACTGTTTTTGCATTCATGTTGTTTAGAGGAGGCCAGGGTTATCTTTTTGTGTGCATGGATATGTGTGTGTGAAAGTATAATTACCCATCACTGATTAATCTTCAGACTGAGTCAAGCATTCATTGCAAATCCTTGAAACAAACAAGTCTATTTATATTTTAATTATTTTTTTGGATTTCAGGTTGATTTGTCTTTCTTCTGCATATTTATGAAGCTGTTGATCCTATGGTAACCTTACCCTTACTCTTGTGGAGCATAAGGAAGCGAGAGAGAGAAACACAAGGAAATACAGACAACTGGCTTTACCCCTTCCCTTCCCCAGATGCCACAGCATCCCCCATAGCTCTGGAGGACAGTGAGGACAACACAAGAGCAGAGACAGCTTTTCAATTAAGGTGTAATTAATTAATTGGGACCCCCTGCCCATGGCTGTCATTCTTATTTAAGGTGACCTCAGCTCTTGCTGAAATCTGATTTGGGTTCTGGCTCCTTTTGCCTCCTGTTACCATCATCCTTAATCCTCCTGCCTCTTTATTACACCTATGTGTTCCCCTAAAATATTCAAATTTCTTCTTAAGTCGTGCAGATTTTAAAATAAAATTTGCTCGATGCATGTGAGTTATTAGAGAAATAGTGCAGTTTTCTTTGCTTGACAGGCTGTAGTTCCCAGATGTGAAAAAATGCAAATGTGAGGTCTAAGGTGAACTGTTCACCAGATTGGCAAGCAGAGGCACAGCCCCAGCTCCAGTGACAATCCACTAATATATGTCAAAATGGCAGCGTATTTAAACAACTGGATCCCGTAGCTTGGGACTATACTAGGCACTGCTTAGCTAATGCTTTGGCTTCTACTGCAGATTATTTTTCAACAACTGTTCACTCCCATCGACTGACCTCCAGGGCGGAGTATGTTTCCGCTCCCCGGTGGATGTTGGCCTTGGCCATTGACTTGCCTTGGCCTCAGGGTGAGAGCAGTGCGTGCTTTCCTGTTTCTTGCCGTGGCCAAAGGGGTGTTAACAGATGTGATGCAAGCACAGTGAGCCTGTCACTATGAAAAGAGCATGCTTGGGAAACTGCTGGTCCAAAGAGGATGAGAGACACATCCTCCTTAGACCATACCTGCAAGTCCCAGCCAAGCCATCTGAACTGATTCTAGACCAACTGAACTCCAGCTGGCCAGGAGATGTATAAGCAATACATTGATGTTTATAGTTTTATGCCACTGGGTTTGAGGATGATTGTTACAAAGCTTGATGGCCTTGACACATTCAGCTTTGCCAAAAATGCCTCTAAGATGTGATCTTCTGTTAGAGCCAGATCTCAAGAGACCAAAGCCTGTACCTTCATGTAAACAGTGGCTTATCAAGTCCCATCATATTGTTACATAATAACTATTGTAACTATTATATAATAACTGTTTGCATAAAACTATGGTTTCAAAAGCATTTTGACACACTTTTCTTATCTAACGCATGAAAGCTATAAAGTTATATTATTTTCCTTCTCATTTTATAAGTGAGAAGCTGAGCTCAGATGACTGGATCTAAGTTAAATGATTTGACACAGTCAGTATGAGAAAGATCCTGGACTTAAGTCTTCTCCTTCCAAATCCACTCTTTTATCACACTGCATTGTTGTTTGCACATAGAAATTAAATTGGGTGGTGACACTTGGTTAGGAGACAAATTGGGTCTTCGGTTTTCAACCTCACCCCACCCCACCCCTCTTGAGCCCTGTGAATATGGGGCGAACACATCGCATCTCATTTTTTCAGAACCTGTTTGCAGATTGAAAAGTCAGAAGTTTAACAACTCGCCCTCCTTCATCCCTCCCTCCTATCCCGGCCCCACCACCTGCACCCCTAAGAAATACTTTTCTCTGCTAAGGGTCTCAGAACAGCATGCAGATGGGGTATTCTATTCTGGGAAGTCAGCCCACTCAGGACGTCCTAACATCAAATCATCTCAAGAGATGATAGCAGAGGTTGGCAAACTTTTTCTGTGAAAGTCCACATAGCATAATAAATCTTTAGGGTCAGAGGGCCATACACTCTCTGTGACGGCTACTCAAATCTGCATGTGTGGTGTGAAAGCAGCTATAGACAATATATAAATGCACGGGCCAACAAATCTCTATTTACCAAAAAAGGTGGCAGGAAAAGTTTAGGCCACTGGCTTGTAGTTTGCCCACCCTGGATTATAGACTGACAGAGAAGAGACCCAAACACAACTTATGCATCAACCCCCACCCCTCCTTTGAAGTTACGCTTTATAGTAAGACAGTGAGAATGCTTTGCCTCTCCTCCTCTCTTTCTTTCCTTCCTTCATTCCTTTCTCTCTCTCTTTTACTTCTAGTCTCTCTTCCTTCCTCCTTTTGTTCTTTTCTTCCTTTTTATGTCTCTCTTTTTCTTCTTCTTTTTTTTTTAACTTCTAGTTTGTCTTCCTTTCTTCCATCCTCCCAGCAAATATTTACTGAGCACCTACTTTGTGCTGGCTGCCAGGCATACAGAGGTCAGGAATCCCAGCCTCTGCCCTGGAATCTGGCCGGTTGCTCCCCTCTAGAAGCTTTAGGCACTTTGTTCCTAGCAGTACCCTGGGGAGCAAGGAGGGAGGGGACATGTTGGGTGGTGAAGGAGGGAGGACAATCGGAAAAAGCGGGGTCGCTGTAGTGTTGGTGCCCTCGGCAGGAGGCGCAAAGGTACAGGGCGTCTACTCCTGAGTCTCCTTTCAGAGCATCTTTCATCTAGAGTAAGACTCTTTAATTTGTAAACATTAATAACCATTATTATTATTAAAAAGGAAAGAAAGTGAGTAGCCCTGTAACTAATTACTTTAAGTGTTCTCAACAAGGCACAGTTCAACTCCTTTATAAAACCTCCTGCTGTGAAGACCAGATTGTCATTATGATCAGATCCTTCCTTAGACCTATTAATTTTACCCAGAATAACAGCGGAACAGATGCAAGAAGAAGGCTAGTCTGATTAACATAATTCTTTTCAAAGACCATTTCCTCCCTAAGGGCCACCGTACTGAGTCTTCTATCTTGTCTCAGATCTAATTACATTCAGGAGAATTCAGACACTGATGGGAGATCTCAGCAGATGTCACTTCTCAGATTTGAAGCACACTTCAGGATATGAAACCTTATCAGAAAATCAATCGAAATTAACAATTCCCTCTCTCTTTCTCTCCATCTCTTCCCTTGGCCAATACTCCCTCTCCCTGTGTCTTTTTTTTCCCTCTTTCTCTTTTCTTTGGCCGGATTAAAGTTGTTTCCAAACACTAACCTTTCTCAGGAGGAGAGACAGCATTTCCAGGAATTCAATAAACCTGAAACTCAAGCCTATGCTTACCTTTTGAAGTATTTCTCAGCTTCTCCCTGTCTCAGCATAATGAGAGTGTGTGTGTGTGTGTGTGTATTATGAGCAGCAGTTATTGAGGGGCTCTATAGGGTATAAAAATAAAGTAAAAATAGGAGAAATAGAGGGGCTTTCTGTAGCACATTGAAAAGATACACACCACAAGCTACCTCTTAAGTATCTGATCCCTGATTGAAACCAGAACCGATTTGGATCCCAGTGTCTGATCTTTGAAGGCCAAGAGCTGCAGGTTTACAATGGAGTCTCTTGCTGCTTTTAATGAAGTATTTGACTTTTCACCTGCTGCTTTCAATTGAGCTCTGGGAGCTTTGGATAGAAGTCTTGTGGGAGCAGGAAAGGAGTGGGGGCTGGGGTTCTGCGGCTGGTGCCCAGGTCAAGGAATGGCAGACCTCGGGTTCCAGCCGCACCAAAGTCTCCTCTCTTAGCCTTACCATTAACTCCAGTGCCTTTTGTTTTGGGATCTCAGAATGTAGAAAATGAGGCCCGAAGAACCAATTACCTAAAAACCAACCACACTTTTTCTTGCTGCCATTAAACCCCATTGTAGTATACATCGCTTTGACTCTCCGAAGTTGCCGGGGTATGGGAAGATAATGCCACAGACAGGAGTATTTGAGGACATGGCTGTAGGCAGAAACCATGGACGAGCTATCTATTTTGCATATCCTGGGAGAACAATGAAGAAGGAGGTAGAAAGTGGAGCATGCAGTTCTGCATTATGCATTGGCTTTTTGTGGTTTGCAGATGCTGTTCAGTGCCTTGCTAACACAGAGCACAAGGTGGCCTCCACTCCCCAAAGTCCCATCGCAACAGCTGCTGCTGCTTGGCTGGGCCTGGCTCTGCGTCTCTGTGGCGGGTGGTCCTCGGGGTGGCCAGCTGGGTGTTCTCCCCAGATAGCCTGCAGCCTTGGCACAGGCCCTCTGGGAAGCTGCCAAGGGAAGAGCATTGGAGTTGCGTGGGCGCTAGGCATCTTTTTGCAAAAGCACTGAAAAAATCTCCCACTCTGTACTCTGGTGTTACAGCTTGAGAGGGAAATTCCAGGAAAGGGAGAAAAGGTTGAGAATAATGGCAACCAGGGCATGGTTGTCATTTTCTGATTTGCGTTGTACATCTTGCTTATTACCCCAACAAGAGTCTACGAGAATTTGACTTTTAAATACCTGTCCGTGCTATATGGCCTTTCCATGGTCCAGCCCTGAGAATGACACCAGCATGTACATAATTGATGAGTGAGGAGCCTCTTGGCTCCAGAGAGATTGCTCTGTCTCGGGCTTTACACTCTGAAGATGTCTAAGAGAGTTTAGATTTATGCAGTAGTTAAGATAATAAAGCAAGAGGAAACGAACCACTGTTCTCTTCCAGGGTTTGCTGAATGAAATGTCATCACCATACAGTCTGCTCTTGTGGGATTGAGAGGGAGCTCACTATGGTGGAAGGCAAGCCCATGGTATGTCTGGAGGTCCTTAGCAGTGAGTGGTTTTCATGCCATCTGTGCTGTCACAAAGCCTGTAGGCAAACGAACGCATTAATGTTGGTGGCACTTAAGCCTGCCTGGGCCCGTTAGGTGTTCCTGCAGCGCTCAGCCTGCTGCTGCCTTTGGGGAAAGGGTGGCCATGTAGGGCTCCAGTGGAAGGGATACAAGTGAATCTCAGAAGGTCAGCCTCCACCTTGACTTCTCTGAGTTTAACGCAAAAAAGTAAGTTCTGTCGGGCGTAGCTTTGGGTAGTCTGAATGGAAGAATGTGTTGGTTTGTGATTACAACATTCTTATGGGCAGTGTAATCCACAATTCGATGAAAATATAGTTGTGGAGTGTCTTCAATGTATAAAAGCTTTCATTTACTCAGCATCTACCATGTGCACAGCAATGTGGTAGATGCTAGGGAGAAGTGATAAGTAATTAGGCACAGTCTTCACAGTATAGTTGATACACAAACACACAAGCACACACAAATAATATACAGAAGTGAAAACAGAGATGAATGTTAATATCAAGGTGATCACTTTCAAGTTTTCAAAAGGAATTATAGTTTTTGTGATACATGGGGGTTGCTTTTTTATTTTAAAATAACATTTTGTCCTTAAAAACAGATGAAATACATGCTTGCTTGTGAAAATGTGGGAAAAAAGAAAATCCCTCCTAATCTCACTACCCAGAAATAATCACTACTAACAGTGATATACGGATGTCTCGTATAAACCTCAAGCATTACAAGCTTGTAACTGACCTTTTATTCTACACACACACACACACACACACACACACACACACACACACGACCCTGTATCCAACATGCAGCATCTGCTCTGTCCTCAGACCATGGCACCATCTCGATGCCACCACCATCCACTAGTTGTTTAAGGCAGAAACTGGGGGTCCTTCTGAGTGACTACAACTTCTCCAATATCCAGTTATCCCCAAGTCCTTTCTATTCTAACCTACAAAACATACCTCAACCTATCTATTTCAATCCCTCTTCACTGCCACATTCTAGCTCAAGCCACCTTCTCACCTAGATTACTCAATAGTCTTTCATAAAGCCTACTGATGTCACTCTTGCCTCCTCCATTCCATTTTTCATATATGTCTGAGTTTTTTAAAAAGTAACTTGGATCAGGTCTTTCTTCTGTGTAATGCCTTCAGTGGTTTCCAACTGCACTTAAAGTGGACTTCTCTTTCTGAGGACAAGACAGACTGGGTTGTCTGGACAACTTTCATGTTGAAAACAACTAAACATAATGAATAAATTTTTAAAAGATTTTTAAAAGCATCAAAGGGCTAATCCTATAGTATGGAATTACTATGTCAAAATTTATGGGAAATTAAGAACCCAGAGTCAAGCAGTGTGTTTTGCCCCAATGATATTTGCTGAACTGGGTAAACCGATTTGCAGCCTGTGAGACAATGAAGGCAAGAAGCAAACCACCAAGCCTTCCTAAAGTGGGATATGAAATAGGACACATCCCCCCATAAAGCTAAAACACCAAAGGGCAGGTGTAGCCACCCCAGCCCAGGGATTTAAAGAAAGATTTTCTTAGCTCTGAGCAGATGAGGAGGGGGAGAAAAAAAATAATCTCTCTCATAGAAGTTTTAAGTACAAAATGGTACTTTAGAAATTTGTGGGCTAAATTCTCATGAACTAAAAGGCACATACATAAAAAGCTATGAATTTGGTTTGCTGTGGTCAAACTCTAGGAGTACATATAGGCATAAACAAAACAAAAAAAACCATGAATTCTATTGTAGGAAGTTATCATAAGCTTCAAAAAAGTCTCAGAAATGATTTTCCAAGGGCAATGAATATAACACAGTAGAAAATACCAAGATACAAAGCAAATTACAACATGAGAAGAATCAGCATAAACACAGACAGCAAAAACAGACCCACAAAAACTTTATATTAAATTAACAGAAGTATTTTATAATACATAACATTTATTTATTTGGAAGAAAAAAAGATAAGCTTAAAAATATCTCCATGGAGCAGAAAACTATAAGAACCAACCTAAAATATTTGAAACAGAAACAAATAGAACTTCTAGATATAAAAATACAGTAATATAAACTCAATTAATGGGTTTAACAGCAGATATGCTAATAAGAAAGAATTAGGGAACTAGAAGATAACTCAGAGAGATATTACCCAGCAAGTAGCATGGAGAGAACAAACATGAAAACATGAAAGAGATTGAATAGAATGATATCTGATATTTGTTTAATTAAAAGTCTAGGTGGAGAGGAGAGATTAAATGAGGCAGAGATAATATTTGAATACATGACAGCTGAGAATTTTCCAGAACTGTTTAAGGACAGATTTAAGAGGACTTACAAATCCAAACAATAAAAACAACAACAAAAAATTCAGTCTTAGATACATCATAATGAATTTTAGGACACCACAGTTGGTATGATGATCTTAAAAGCAGCCAGAGGGAAAAAGTTTTGTTACACTCAAAGAAGAGGCAGTGATCAACAGCTGAACTCTCAGAAACACTGCATTTATAATAAAATCTTAATCGTTAGCTCTAAGACCCTGTGTGATCTGTGTCTGACCTTGCTTTCCTGTCTTCTCTCATACTATTCTCTCCCTCACTCCCTTGCTCTGCATTCACTGGCCGTCTCTCATTTCCATGAACACATCACACTTTTCCCCACCATTGCAGACACTGCTCCGTCTGGCTGGAATGTTCATCTACCTCTTTCCATGTGACCAGCTCTTCATCATCTTCCAGGTCTTAACCTAAACATCACCTCTTCAATGAAGCTTCTCTGACCACACAGTCTAGAGTAATTCTTATTGTTCCTTCTCACATAATTTTATTTTTTCTTCCTTCATTTTGCACACCTCCCACTAAACTATGCTCCGTGAATACCAGAGCCACAACTATTATTAATATTTTAATATTAATTATTAAATTAATTTCCCTATGCCTAGCATCCTGAAGAATTTCTCACATGCAATAAAACCTCAGTAAATAATTGTGAAAAGAATATTTTAGCATAGATACTTCTTATCCTTTCTTAGGCACATTTACTTATACGGTTATATATCATCTTTTTTATTTTTGCAAATATGACAACATTCTATTTTCTAGTCTATGTTTTAAACGTATTGGCCAGTCCTCAGGCCTGTAATCCCAGCACTTCAGGAAGCTGAGGCAGGAGGATTGCTTGAGGCCAATTCAAGACCAGCCTGAGCAAGAGCAAGACCCTGTTTCTACAAAAAAAATAAGAAAATTAGCCAGGCGTGGTGGTGCATGCCTCTAGTCCAAGCTACTCAGGAGGCTGAGGCAGGAGGATCACTTGAGTCCAAAAGTGTGAGGCTGCAGTGAGCTATGATGATGCTACTGCACTCCAGCCTGGGTGATAGAGCGAGACTGACTCAAAAATGAAATAAAGAAACAAACAAACATACTTATCAGTGTATCATAAATTACTTTCCATGTGTATAAATGTTCTTCCACAACTTGATTTCTCGTGCCACATGATAGTGCATTGTAAAGATATCATAATGTATTTAGTCCACTACTATTGAATGTTTAGATTGTCCCTATAGCTAAATCATCTGCATCTGATGTGAATCAATCATCTTTTCTTATTTCCTTACAATAGCACCTCAGTCAAAATGCAAAGGGGCCAAAATAAACATACACACACATACACACACACATATATACATGCACACACGTAAGCATTTATGTACTGAAAGTCCCTCTCATATTCCTGTATCCCAGCCATTCGGTTTCCCTACCCAAGGAAACCAGTTACCTTGTTTATTATCTTGTTTAATATACATTACCATTTTGACCTATAAAAATGGCAATTTCATCGAAATTTCCTTTTTTTCCCCCCTGAGTTGTACCTTAATAAACCCAATTCACCCCCCTTGGTTTATTTGGTGTTTATTTGTTTTCTTAACAGTATACTTGGGTATTGTTTTATATCAGTGCATAAATATTTGTCACATTCTTTTTAGGTGTTGCATAACATTGTGCTGCATGTTATGCATATATTATAATATGATGTATTTAGCCTATCATAGGGCACATTTACAGCAAACTCCTAGATGTGGAATCGAATATTTAATTTAATTTTTATTGATTTTTTAAATAGCTGACTTTAGAAGTTGCACTACAATATGTATCTTCCAGCAACATTTAAGAGGATACATTTCCTTACACTCTCAACACCATTATCATATCAAACTTTCAGATGTTTATCCATCTGGTATAGAAAAATGGTATATTATAGCTTTATTTTGCATTTCTCGTATTAGGAATGAGATTGATAAACCTTTCATTCATCGAAGAGCCATTTATTTGTATTTCTTTTTCTGTAAACTATTCATATCATTACCCGTTTCCTAACAGATTGTTGTTTCTTCTTTATTGATTTGTAGTTACTCTTTATATATAAGCCCCCATTCTCTCATTCACAACATTCTAAAAACTAAAAGAGTTTTCACAAATTCATTGTTAAAGCTCATTTGGTGTAAAACTTGACGGGACTACTGTGTGGTTTTTATCTACCCCACTTGCTGTGAATACTCATTTGTGTGCTACAGACATAGCAATGTATCTGATTACAAAATGCTGCTACAGATGCTACTGGAGGTGTTTCATAACATACAATATATTTACAGTATTATTCTTTCAAAAAAATTTAAAACTCCATGGTTTCAGGGAAGGAATTGTGGAAAGAATTGAGAAAAAATGTTGGGTTTTTTTTTTTCTAGATTATTGCTTTTCCTCCCTACCCCTCACATATTCAGAGGCAGAAAACCCAGGAAAGGGGCAGAGTAAAAGTCTCTTTGCATCCAGGGTCTAATCCAGATTTTGCACCATTGGATCATGATCTGCCCGTGTTTGACCGTGTCTCTCCGTGGAGGGCATTTCAAAACACACCAGGGAATCAAAGCCGCCCATTGAAATATCTTTACTTGCAAATCCAAAGTTGGTAGATGAGTCTGCTTACACAAATATTAGTCACAGTGATCACAAATGTGGGCTGTATTTCATACAGTATTTTTTTTGTCTTTTATCACCTAATATTATATATATGTTTATGGAACAAATCTTAAAATAACTTAGCAGAAAGCCCTTACTCGCTCTGAGATTATAAATGATTGTTCCCATGTTTTTCTCATAGTACTTTTACGGACTCCTTTTTCACATTTGTATATTTGATCCACCTGAAATTTATTTTGGCATAAGAAATAAGGTAGAAATCCAACTTAATATTTTGTCAGATGGCTACCCAGTTGTCTCAACGATATTCATTGATAATTCGTCTTCACTTCATTAATTTAAAATGTCATCTTCATCATATATTAAATTCTTAAACGTATCTGAATCTATTCCTGGGTTTTTTGTTCCATTAATAGGTCTATTTAGTACAAAAAGCGGGTTGTTGCTTCATTTTGTTACCTTGCTCTCTAGAAACGTTCTGCTAGTTTGAACTCCCAGCAACAGCATGTGAGTATCTTGTCCCTCCACACCCTCGACAGCACTCGCCTCATCATATCTTAAATCTTTTTCATTTTGGAAGATAAAGTATAATTTAATTGTTTTTATTTGCATTTTTATTACCATCAAAGCTGATGTTTGTTTTGTGTGTGTGTGTTTTCGGTTTATTGAGCACTATGTTTCTTCTTTTGTAAATTAGATATTTGTGTCTTTTACCCGTATTTCTAAGGGGATGTTTAGCATTTTCTTGATGCTGAGGGCATCCTTTAAAAATCTTTCCTGGAGGTGCAGTTGATGTCAAGAACTACATTAGAAGAGCAGGCTGGATGGAAGAGACTATTCTAAAACACGTCTTCGATAGCATGTCTAAAGGCAAAGAGTCTTTTAGATGAGGAGAGGGGAGAGAGATAATAACAATCTCTGCTGTGGATCGAAGGTGTGTAGCCTCCCAAAATTCATATGTTGAAGTTTAATCCCCAATGTATGTGGGGTCTTTTCGAAGTAATGATCATGTGGGATTAGTGCCCTTATAAGAAGGGACACTAGAGAGCTGGCTTCCTCTCTCTCTGATCTCCCCCATGTAAGGCATGGCAAGAGGAAGGTCACCTGCAAGCCAGGAAGAGAGCCTTTACCAGAACTGACCGTGCTGTACCCTGATCTTGCACTTCCCAGCCTCCCGAACTGCGAGAAATCAATGTCTGTTGTTTAAGCCTCTCATACGTCTGCGATACTCTGTTATAGCAGCCCGAACTAAGACAATATCTAACACTTGCTAACTGCTTATGTGCCAGTACTTTTCAAGTTTCTGTTCATTGTATTATCAGGATAACCTTACGATGTAGGTACTATATTATCACATTTCTCAGATAAGGGATTGGTGATTATATAACAAACTCAGCCATCTAACTAGGACATTATAAAATGCAGCTTTCTGACACAAAGTGGGTGCTCGTTTTTTTTTTTATTTCAGCATATTATGGGGGTACAGATGTTTAGGTTACGTATGTTGCCCTTGCCCCCCCCTCACCCCCTAAGTCCGAGTTTCAAATATGTCCATTCTTTGGGTAGTGCGCATTGCACTTTTTGTGTATGCATATACCCGTCCCCTCCTCCCTCCTTCCCCTCTCCCCTCCCCCCTGCCCAACATCCAATAGATGTTATTCTTATATGTGCACTTATGTGTTGATCAGTTAATACCAATTTGACGGTGAGTACATGTGGTGCTTGTCTTTCCATTCTTGGGATACCTCACTTAGTAGAATGCGTTCCAGCTCTATCCAGGAATATACAATAGGTGCTATCACCATTGTTTCTTAAAGCTGAATAGTACTCCATGGTATACATATACCACATTTTATTAATCCACTCATGTATTGATGGACACTTGGGTTGTTTACACATCTTTGCAATTGTGAATTGTGCTGCTATAAACATTCGGGTGCAGGTGTCTTTCATAGAGCGATTTTTGTTCTTTTGGGTAGATGCCCAGTAATGGGATTGCTGGATCGAATGGTACTTCTACTTGTATCTCTTTAAGGTATCTACATATTGCTTTCCACAGAGGTTGCACTAGTTTGCAGTCCCACCAACAGTGCATGAGTGTTCCTCTCTATCCTCATCCATGCCAACATTTATTGTTTTGGGACTTTTTGATAAAGGCCTGTCTCACTGGAGATAAGTGATATCTCATTGTGGTTTTAATTTGCATTTCCCTGATGATTAGAGATGTTGATCATTTTTTCATATGTTTTTTGATCATTATTCTGTCTTCTTTTGAAAAGTTTCTGTTCATGTCCTTTGCCCAAAGTGGGTGCTCTTAATGTCCGTATATACTGAAATTCTGTCTCCAGTAGCCCCAGGCTAGTGGAAAAGTCAGATCTATCCAAACACAAAACAGTGAGGTAGACAAAGTTCGTCTGCAGCGGACTGGTCCTGTGTCTATCACGCAGATGGACGGGTGTCTTACAGATGCATGGCCCCATCCCCACCAGCACCCACCGTCCTGCTGCTGCCCCAGGTGATCAGAGCCCTTGACCACAGTGCCCACCAGGCCTGACCCCCACTGGTAGCGCCCTGAGCCGTGCACATGAACCTGAACCCTTCCCTTATTTTTTTTCCTCAAAATGTCCCTGGCCTTCGAACTAAAAGCCATAGTTTTTGCTAATTTGCTCCACCAAATTGGACACAGTTTTTAATGAATGCTAATGAATTAACATATTATTCACATAGAAGCCAGGAAGGACAGAGGTGAAGGAAAAACTGAGCAAAGATTACCAAGTGACAAACAAGAATTTGGATTTCTGGGTACCGTAGGATCTCTTTCCCCAGGAATCCCTCTGAGGAGAAAAGAAAGCATTGGCCCAAGGCAACCTGGGTGACCAGGTGGGCCCCAGCTGCTGGGTGCACCGTGTCTCCCCAGCCTGGCTGTACAGCAGATCTTGGTCTCCAAGCCTCAAGGCCCACCTTGTCGCAGCAGCTCTTCCACCCCAGAGACCTGCCCAACTAGAAGAATGGCGGCGGTGAGGGTGGTGTAGGGGGCGGTGTGTGGGAAGCTGTCCCTGCAGAGCTCCCAAGGGGACAATGCTCCAAGAGGCAAACCAGGGAGCGTTCAAGTCACAGGCAGGGAAACACTTCTCTAGCCCCTCAAACTTTCCACTAATTGATCCAGAGCTATATAAAGAGTGGGGAGAAAAGACCTGAATAGCCCTGCATTCGTACTCAAATCTCAAAACCTTTTAAATCTAAAGGCAGTTCCCCTCTGTAGCAGATCTGCCTTGTTCCCCTCCCTGGGGACAGCTCCTGCAGCTTTGCCATCAAAGACCAAGGAGAGCAGCCTGGACACAGAGGAAGGGGGCACCCTTGTGTTTCCCACCTCGAATTGTACAAACAGCTCTTATTTTGTAGGAGAACAGGGGGTGGGCAGATGGGAGGCCATCTATATATTGTGCAATTAACACGGGTAATAAAATATTTTCAGAATTGTTTTCTTGGGGCCCCAGGTTTCCTCTCTAGACTTTTTTCCTTTGATAATGAGAGATACCTGTGAGGACATGTGATACGAAGACCCGAATCCCTCCAGTGTTATTCAGTCTGGAAGTGAGGGTCTGCATGAGATGAGCTCTCAGGTCCTCTCCAGCCAGATGCTTCTGTGATTGTGTCTGACTTTATCTGAAGTGACGAAGTGCTTTCAGAATAGAGAATGAGAAAGGATTAATTATATCCAATTGAATAAAAACATTATTAAGAATAAACCCTCATATTTTTCTTATTACTGTGCCTTTTTACTCTCTGGAGGCACTACGATATTTCAAGGCTATCGTGAGGTTAAAATAACCTCACGGTTGGCACTTTGAAATGGAGAAGATGTGTGTTATCCTCCCCTTCTCATGGTCGAGGAAACTGAGGCTTGGAGTGGTGCCTTGGCTTTCCCAAAATCTCAGCGGGAGCCCAGTTCCCCCTCTGTCAGTGGGAGCTGTTTGCACTGATGTGCTGCCTCTCCCTGTAAGGCTCACTCTGCTGATTAGGGTGTTTTTTTTTTCCCCAAGTCCCATTGCATTGGACAGATACATTAAAAACCCCCCCAGGTAGACAAATTTTGGGACCAACAGGCAGCTTTCCGTTAATAAAGCAAAAATACAAATTAAGCCGTCCTCTTGGTGATTCTAAAACAGGTCTCACCCTCCTCCACCCTGGCCCCCCAGGAATCCACAAACACATTTTTAAATAAGAAAAGAAAATTGAGTACCTGATGCAGTTAGCAGTGGCCCCGTTGGGGCTGGGGAGACCAGAAAAAGAGTCTATTATTTTGCACCTGTCCTGCCCAATAGCTCATTGTGCAGCAGTATTTACTTAAAAAGCAGAGGAGGAAATCATTATTTGCTCTTAGTCTTGCAATTCCTGTGGCTATGCTCTTTGGAAGAAGTGTTTTTTTTTTTTTTTTTTTTTTTTTTTTTTTTAGCCTTCTCCTGTGCTTGAGTTGCAAGAGGTAAATGTGGCAGTGCCTGGCACATACGATAGGGAGAATCAGCACAGAGGCCAGGATGGGGGCTTAGCACACACCCGCTCTGCTTCCTTTCATGTCTGGACAGCCATGAAGGGCTATGGGCTCAAAGGGAGGGTTATCTCTCTCTCTCTCTCTCTCTCTCTCTCTCTCTCTCTCTGTCTCTCTCTCTCTCTCCCTGCCCCACCATGGGCAAGCTGCATATAAGTTATATATGCATACTGTATATGTATGCATGCATTAAGTACATACACAAATATACATTGTAATATATACACATATATTTGTGTACATTACACATCCAGTACCTAAACATATTTTCATTATATGTGTGTTTTAAACATACACACACATTCCACTTCCCTCCTCCCAAACAGAAGTGCTAACAAACACTGAAAAAAATTTAAAAATACACAACCTGGAGCAAAAAAGAAAAAGCAAAGCCCCCGTTTTAAATGTTCTAAGTACGTTCTGGTTACTAATGTCTCCCCCTCTAAATGTCTATGTTTCTCCAGCTGGAAATTGGCAGCAATCAGCTTTACAAGTGTTGGGGAAAGATTTACTTGGACAGATGAAAGAAAATCATTTCCTCCTAAATGCTGGCTCCCACCACAGATAATGTGGCACTCCCCTGCTTGGCAGAGGGCAGTGCATTTTGAAGGAGCTTGTTTTCTTGGAAAATATAGTCATTGGGCAGGGAAGACAAAAATATGACCAGGCTGGTAAAAATGTTATTGTTAGAGGTAATAAGATGTTAAGGGCGATGCTTTAAAAGTGGAGGAGAGCATATTCTAAAGCTTTGAGAGCAGAATGGGCCGAGGGATAAATGGTATTGGGGGATGGAAAGGACCCCCAGGACCAGCTGACCTATCTTTGGCCGCTTTCATGGGCTTTGCATTCCTGCAGAACGTTAGTGCAGAAAGTGGTCAGCAACATCAATTTGTCCCACCTCCTCAGCTCCTATGCACAGAGAGGAGAGAAAGCAACTTGCCCACGTCACAAAGCAGAGGTGGAACTGGGGCTGGCAATGCCAAGATTGCAGCAGCGTGCAGCTTGTGTTCTGTTAACTGCATGACGCCCAGTGTTCTGTACACTACTGAGCTTCCAATCTCCCTGTGTTTCAGGAACTTTCAGAGGGGGAGAGGAAAGCTAGGAGCCAGTTGTTAAGACAGGGCCCAAACCAGCTTCAATCAGAGCAACTTTGCTTGTATTTGTTTTAATTATCAGTCTTCTATAAGATATTGTAAGAAGAGGTTCTGTAGCCAAAGAGAGTATGAAAACCAATGTTTCTTGTAGGCTACCATATCCTCCCTCAGGTTTCACCCTACCTGGTGTTCATGGTCCAAGAATTTAACCACCTTCCCTGACTTATGTTTTGTACGAGATTGCTGATTTACAGATTTTGAACTTTTGACTAGTTCTTGCTTTCCTGCCCTAACCCTCCATCTCTCCTTTGCCTTTTGGATGTCCTGTTCAACTCTGTGTCCCTGTGTCCCTCGTGGTGACATAAATTCCTCTGAACTATTATTCTACCTCTCTTTCCCACTCACTGCCTAAGCTGTCACAGGCTGCCTTGGGTGACTGTCTCATGCATTTGACTCAGACGGTCTCCTGTATCATCTGTCTGCTGCTGACTCCCAAATCTATTTCTCCAGCTGAGGTCACTGGCCTAGGTTTCAGGCTGATATGTTCAAGCACATCCTGAATATCTTTGTGGGAATGTTCCATGTCATAACGTGTCTTCTCAAACCCATTGCTATGTCTGTTTGTAGTCTCACTTAGTAGGGCCAGCCCCTACACCAGCATCTAAACAAGACATGCGACCTTCTCCTACACCAGGCAATTGGCAAATCTTGCCCATTTTATCTTTCTCTCAACTCTTCCATTTCCTCCTCAATTCCATGATCAGCATCTTGGTACAGGCCCTCATTGCGTCCTCCCCAACTGATGTCCTTGGCTCTGCTCTGTCTTTCCCACATGTGTTCTCCGTACAAATGCAAGAATGACCTCCTTGAGTCTTGCCTGGGACCATTTCCAGTCACCCCTTGCCATGGCCTGACCAGCTAAAGCTCCCCGCGGTCCAGCCCCGCTTACCTCTCCAGCCTCATCTCCCATCCCCTCCACCTTGCACTTGTCATCGCAGAAGACCAAGCTGCATCCGTTTCATGTGTTTCTTCCCTCCTAGTCTTTGATTTTCCTGTCCCTTTTGCTTATCACACCCTCCCTACCACCTCCTCTTTTCCTAGCCAAGTTAAACTCTTCTTTTAGTCTCAGATAGGTGTTTCCTTGGCCAGGAAGCTTTCCCTGTGTCCCCGCCACACACACACACAGGCTGGATGAGATGCCCTTTCCCACGGCTCTCCTGACACCTTGTGCCTGCCTATCCCTATTCATTCACTATTTATTCATTCCACCAATATGTATCAATTGCCTACTATGTACCAGACATGGCACGGGGACATAGCGGTGACTACAACAAAGAAAAACCCTTGCCTCTCCGACATTAAGTTCTACTAGATGAGAAAGAAAGAAACAAGATATGCACCATGTTAGTATGTTAGTGTTACACAGTAAGGAGAAAAATAAAGCAGAAGAGAGGAAAAATAGGTATAGTAAGTTGGGTTGCAATTTAAATAAGGTGACCAAGGAAAGCATTATGAAGAAGCTGACATTTGAGAAAGATCTGAGGCCTGGGAGGGAGTGAGCCATGCAGAAATCTGGGTGAAGAGCATTTCAGGGAGACGCAACAGCAAGTACAAAGGCCCTGAGGTAGGAAAACGCCTGCCATGTTTGAAAAATACCAACATGCCAGTGTAGATGGGAAAGAATAAACAGGAGGTGATGTCACAGAGGTACTGGGGTAGGGAGGGCAGAGCATGTCCAGATCATTATAAAAACCATGGCTTTTACTCTGCATGAGACGGGAGCTATGAGGGTTTAAGGAGAAGAGTGGCACCTAATTTACGTTTTAGCCAGATCGCTCAAGCTGCTGTGTTGCAAACAGACCATGGGGAATGAAGGGCAGAGCAGGAATAAAAATTAGGAGGCTATAATGATAACCCAGGCCAGAGGTGATGGTGGCTTAGATCAGGCGTTTGGAAGAGGAAGTGGTGGGAAGCCGCCATAGTGTGGGTACATTTTGAGATATACATGTGATAATAATCATTAATAAATTAATTGATTATTAAATCAATCATCTATTTTCTAAAAAACAAAACAGTGTGTTTCGGAGGGGGAGATAGAAGAGTAAGTCAGACACAGTCCAAAGTTCCTTGTCTTCTAAAACCCTAGAATCTAAGAGAGGCAATATGGCAAATACAAATATGTATCAAATAACCATAAACAGTGGGGTGAGTGCTCGCTTCGGCAGCACATATGCTAAAATTGGAACAATACAGAGAAGATTAGCATGGCCCCTGAGCAAGGATGACACACAAATTCGTGAGGTGTTCCATATTAAAAAAAAAAAAAAACAGTGGGGTGAGATTAGAGCAACAGCCTCCCTATTGCTCTGTGCTGCAGCAACCAGCCCCCGCCTCTCAAGGATTACTTGCTCCAAGGTATTTCTCCCTCGGGTCTCTGTCCATGCGGGTGGGCAGGCGGTGGGGAGGCTGGGGCCCTCTTCAACTTGGTCAACCAAAGTCCCCACCTTCTGTGGCTCTATCATTTTCTAATATCTCTGAGTCCTTTTCTGCATTCTCTTCTTACTTTGCCATTGATTTTAATAGGTTAAAAATCCTTTTTCCTTTTCCTCCAGTTCCCTATGGTCAATTCCAATGGACCACGAATGGGCAAGAGAGCATCAGGTCTGGGAGAAAGTTGTTAAGAACACTTAGGACTTTCTCAAACTCTCTCTTCTCAACTCCTAACCTAAAGCGTGGGCTGTGAGGAGGCTGGGAAAGGTGGCTTGGTCAGTGTGCCAAGGCGGGATCTCCGTGAGCTCCAACGGTTTCCTCACAGCTGTGCAACTAGCCTCTGAAGCCCTTCCCACCTCCAGCCCATTCTCCACCCAGTTACCAAAATCCTCTTCCAGAATCACAAAGCAGATTGCACGAGTTCTTCATGTTCCACAGGAGGACACATGAGACCTCCTTTCCAAGCTCACCGCCAGCTGCTCCGCACGGTGCGTCCCACCTTACACCTCCTTGTGTGCCTACGGACATGCCCTGCTCTTCGCTCTGCCTTTCCATGGACTCTCCCCTTGGATTGGAAAGCACTTGCTCCTTTCCCCACCACATAAGCCCCACCCATCCATCAAGTCCCTGGGGAGCCTTCCCCACTCCCTAGACTAAATACGTTACTTCCTTTGCAATATGCAATCCGTCCACTACACTAGCCACTGGCCCATGTGTCTCTTGGGTATTTAAAATGTGTCTAGTGGGGGGGCAAGGGCAACATACGTAACCTAAACATCTGTACCCCCATAATATGCTGAAATAAAAAAAAAGTAGAACAATTAATAAGAAGCAAAACTGTCAAAAAAAAATGTGTCTAGTGCCACATGTTAAAATGATAAAATTTTGGATTCATTTATTATTTTACCAGTTTCTTTTTTACCTTTTTAAAAAGTGACTACTAAAAAATTTTAAAGTATATTTGTGGCTCACATCATATTTTTTTGGGGGGGGGACAGAGTCTCACTGTCTTGCCCGGGCTAGAGTGCCGTGGCGTCATCATAGCTCACAGCAACCTCAAACTCCTGGGCTCAAGCTATCCTCCTGCCTCAGCTTCCCGAGTAGCTGGGACTACAGGCACACGCCACCATGCCCAGCTAATTTTTTTTATATATATATTTATTTTTAGCTGTCCAATTAATTTCTTTCTAGTTTTGGTAGAGACGGGGTCTCGCTCTTGCTCAGGCTGGTCTTGAACTCCTGAGCTCAAACGATCTGCCCGCCTCGGCCTCCCAGAGTGCTAGGATTACAGGCGTGAGCCACCGCGCCTGGCCCACATTATATTTTTAGACAGGACTGGCTTTAGCAGTTTTTTTATACTATAAGATGCCTATTTGAATATATATCTGTCTCCTACACTAGAGTATGAACTCCTCCACTACAGGGAAAATTCTCACTCCTCTTTGTGTCCCAAGGCCCTTGAACAGGTCTTGTTCATAATAGAATCCGCACCCCCAAGAATGCGCTGAGTGAATGAATGAGCTCTATAAGAGAAACACAAACAGAGTTGGCTACAGACAGGGAGGATTTGACTGATGGCAAAAGTGAACAGAAGGAAGTAGGGTCACAGGAAAAGCAAGTGTGAATAACGCAGGAGATTTCTGAAAGCAGGGGAAGTCAACAGAGCGTGTGAAGTGAGTGGTTGGTCTGGAATGCAGGGCTGTGGAAAAGAAAAATGCAAAGGTCTGTGATGGGCAAATTGTGAGGGGCCTTCCAACGTCAGAATGAAGGGTCTAGCTGTCTTTCTATAAGCAACGGGAGTCATGGAAGATTTGTGAGCAGGAGGAAGTAGCTGCCATTCTCACATACAATACCACAGTCACAAATTTCTGTAACTTGTAGTCTCATAGGCCGTCACACAATTTGTCAGTGTGAATTATTTTTATTTATGCACTTGATTTGTTTTATTCATCTGAATGCTTGGGTTTTATAGCCCCAATCTCAGAATCCCCAGGGTAACTGCAGTTTGTAGTCCCATTCTCCATCTCGAATCCCCTAGGCCTAAACCTTTTCCAGGGAAGAGAGAAAGCCTAATTTCCCTGAGGATTTTCTCTGCTGAAGTTTACTTTTTGTTCCCTAGGAGGTGGCTGGAGGAATCCTAGGAGGTCAGGTGGGAGGTTTCCTGAGTTTTTCTAGGCTGTGGACGCAGAGCTTTTGTTCCTTTGGACACAACTGCTTTGGAAACAAGCGAGGAGTTGGCCACAGCACCCAGATCCAAGCTTTGATCTGGGATTGCTGGGCCCTTTGATGCCTGTGTATCAGAGCCAGCCTTGGGGGATAATTAAGGCATTTTTTCATAATGAGGTCCAATTTGCTCCTTAATTATATTTTTTCCCATCTTATATTTAAAAAAAGCGAACCCACCTAGGTTGGTTGATCAAAACGTGTATAATATGTGGTAGGGAGAAGGAAGGAATCAGATTTAAATCTGAGCTCTCATTCTTTATTAGTCGATGAAAGCAGAAGTCTGGGTAGTGAGGCTAAACCCAGAGACAGGATCAGGGCAGCCGCTCTTGACAGCCGACTGCGGCAGCTAATAAGCAAGTCGACTTGAGGACACGCGGAGATTGGATCCTAACATAAAATCCCAGGAAGTCAGCACTGGAAGGGATCTGAGAGATTTGGGTTCCACACTGGCATTTCTATGGATGGGAAGCCACAACTCCAGAGAGGAGAAGTGACTTGCCCAGGACCATACTTTCCATTGTACCAGGCCACCGGTGGCCTCAGACACTTGCCAGAGTTGTAACATAAAAATAGTTTCCCTTTGCATTTGCTCTGCACTTTCAACAGCTCTCTCCTGGCCTTTCTCTTACTGATCCTCATGACGATCTGCGAGCTAAGTCAAGCAGTATTAAGTGCTGCCTTTTCTTAAGCAACTGGATTTCAAAGCGGCTTGGTGTTTGCCTGCAGTCACACATAAATGGTAGAGCTGGGAAACGTTTGCAGGTCTGTGATCTTTCCTTTTCCCTGTGCAGTTTTCCTGTGTGCCCATCCTCAATTCTTGCATTCATCAAACACTAGTTGAGAGCCCAGGCCCTGTCTAGGTGGTTTTCTTCTGTGTCCCCAAGCCTCTTTCCTCCATCCCTACCTGCCTTCATGGGGTCTTTATGTTTCTAGCCAGAGGAAGAACACGATCCGCCTTGAGTTGTAGGAAAAAGTCTTTGGTAGAGTGTGAAAGACGCGTGGTGAGGGTAGCGCCTGCAGGCGGGGAGGCTGGCAGGCTGCGGGAGGAGCGAGGAGGCGGGAATGCAGGACCAGTGGTGGGAACCCAGAGACGGAAAGGTGGCTTCGAGAGAGGGTTCAAAGCAGAATGTGGTTGCTGGGGGAAAGAAAGCAATTAAAAGAACTCTGAAATTTTATGGTTTAGTTACCGGGCAAGTCCTAATCGTGTTAACTGTTAGGAGGTAAAAGAAAGAGCCCGAGGTGTCTGTGAATCGTTTAGGTAGAAATGTCTCACAATTAATTAGGTGCACCTATGAGTCTGGAGTTGAGGAGAAAGGGGAGGCCTGGAGTTGTCAGTGCTGGTGACAGTGGCCCGTGGGAGTGTGTGACCACCCTAGGAAAGTGGTAAATGCAAGAAGGGGGCTTGGGGTGGGCGCTCAGGGATTATCACTTCATGCCTCAAAGGAAATACTAAAATCTGCAATGAAAAGCCCCGGCCTCGGATTCGGATCTGGGTTCTGTCTAGGCTGTCATTAACCTCAGTGTCTCCATCTGTAAACACTGGAGCCGAGGACCCGCGTGCTGCCTTCCAGCACTGACATCCGCGAGTCTGAGATCGGACTCACATAACCACGCAAGGATGTTGCAGGAATTCAAAGGCTGGCCCCGTCTCCCAGCTGACACGATCTCCCGGCTGGTGTTAAGGAGGCCCTGGTGGCCCCATAAAGCCACGCTGCACCGTGCTCTTCTTTCATTGGCTCATCTCACACCTGCGCGAGGAAAGGCTTTCCTGCCGCTCTGAGACCAGGGACCCGCTGCCTCCCCGGCCTCCACTTGTCTGCGCCACTCTGTCCTCTGCCCCAGGTTTTATTACTCAGTGAGTGATGTTTGCCTGGAAACACTTTCTTTATGACTTATTAATAAAAAGCGAGAAGGGAGAAATGGAAGAAACACAAGCTAAGAGAGCAGGATTGTATCTAAGTAAAACACTTTCAAAGTGTCAAAAGGTCTTCGGGGAAATAGGAAAAATAAATGAGTCAAAGCGTGAAGTGAGTGAGAGGCAGGCAACTTCGGCTTCAGGAAATAAGTTCTCGGCAACAGCAATTTGGACTAAAACAAAACAAAACACAACAAAATCCGACAAAATGAAAACTAATAATAATCATTGTCATATTCCTCATCGCTGTCGCCCTCACCACAACAGCCTGTGTCGACATGTTATTTTGATGCTAGATTGATCCCAAAATGACCAAGTCATGAGAGTAATGGAGCAAGGTTGATGAAGGTGGCAGGGGGGTCCAGGCAGAGCAGAGTGATCAGGGCTGGCCCCGCTTCCCCCGGGGCCCCAGCAAACAGGGAGGCTGGGTCCCTTGGGGCCGGTGGGGGGGGGCAGGGATGGGGGTAATACCTGGATCAGGCTTTGTTTCAGAATCTAGGGGCTCCAGGGGCTTGAAACCTCCCCTGGAATTGTCTGCTCATTATTGAAAAGGAGGAGGTAGCCGCTGAGATTGCAGACCCATGCCGTGTGTGTGGAGTGGGGGACAGTTGATGGAGGGAGACCACAGACTTTGTCTGAGATTCTTTGTGAGAAGTGGGGAGCAGGGAGCAGCCTCCTAGAGACCTCCCAAAGACCAGTGTGCTTCAGTGATGTCTCCTACGGCTGGGACTTGAGAGGTTTTAGTAAGAAGCAAATGATGCTCCTTTTCTATTCTTTACTCCCTCCCCCCATTTCTGAAAGCCCTCGATTTCAGGAGGTTTCCCATTCTGTCTCACTGCCCTACTGCTCTAGCATCCGGGACATCGGCCAGCCTGAGGGCGTCTCTTCCAGTTAGTTTGCTTTGTGGATGCCCACTCCCATGGTTTTGTCCAAGTTGATTCTTCTGCCTAGAGCCCCTGTCTACGTTTCACCCTAATTCCTCCTCTGGAAATCCTACCCATCTCCAAGGACAGCTCGATGACTCCACATAGAAGTGATTTCTCTTGCTTTGCTCTATTTTTACTGTGCAGATCACATTCGTGCATGTTTTATGAATATTTGTACACATTCAGGACTTATCCTTCCTGGTAGACCACAAACTCCCTGAGAGATGGAGCCTTGTCTTATTTATCTGAGTAATGTTCAAATCAGGGAGCCTAGGAAATTTTCCAGCTACAGAGGTAGCAGGTGAAAACGAAGAAAGCTAGTTGCTTTCCCAGCATGTAGAATCATAGCTCAGCAACTGAACTAGGTGGCCTAAATCCTTCTCATTCTTCAAGCCTCAAATCAAATGTCACCTTGTTCTTAAATTCTTGCCAGATATTTTCATTTGGAAGTGGACTTTCTCTTCCCAGATTTCCCATGAAGAGCATTAATGCTGATCACCAAATATTTCCAGTGCTTCTCCTGGACATGTGGTGGTCAGATTGTACTTCCCTGGCCCCTTTGAAGTTCAACATGGTCATGTGACTTGCTTTGGACAATAAAATGAGAGCAGAGATCATTTGTGTCACTTCAGAATTGAAAACTTTAAGATCCAGTGCAAGATTTATTGTGTCTTCTTTCTCCTGCTTCAGCAATCACGAAAGGCACAGAACTGGAGCCTCCCTTAGGCTGGAGTTCTTAAATGGGACACCTATCTCAGAATAACTCTGCTGGCCTGTGATGGAAGTATAATGGGATCGAGAAACAAAGCTTTGGGTTTTACAAGCCACCGAGATTTGGGAACTCCTTATTACTGCAGCATACTATAACCTGTCCTGTCTGATACACTCACCACAATACTTCCCAATAGTATATTACTTGTGGAATGTCTCCCTAATAAGTTGACCATTTCTTTACCTGTTCACTTATTTACTCATTCTTTTACTTATTCAGCAATTAATTCCTTGGTATCCACAGGAGATTGGTCCCAGGACCACTCCCCTGTCCCCACAAGTACCAAAATCTGCAGATGCTCAAGTCTCTGATAAAAAGTCACGTATTTGCATGTAACCTCCACACATCCTCCCATAGCCTTTAAATCATCTCTAGGTTACTTATATATGATACCTAATATAATGTAAATGCTATGTAAATAGTTGTTAAACTGTATTTTTAAGTCTGTATTGTTTTCTATCGTTGTATTGGATTTTTTATTGCTTTCTTTTCTGAATATTTTTGATTCAGTTGGTTGAATCAGTGGATGCAGACCCCATGGGTACGAAGGGCCAACTATATTTACAGAGCACCACCGTATGTTAAGCACTGTGCTAGTTGCCCGAGAAAGTACAATAGGCCAACCATGGTATCTGTTCTCCACCAGCTTTTGATCTGGGCAGCAGGATGGGTGAGTAATCAGGCAGGGTCAATGAAGCGTGGTACACGCCATGGGGAGAAATTCCGAATGCTATGGGAGTGTGTAGGTAGGACGCCCAGCTCTTAGGAGTTTGGGAGGATCCGGGAAGGATTGCTGGAGAAACTCCCATGTAGACGGAGACCTGAGACGAGTAGAAGTCATTTAGGTGAAGGGGTGAAGGGAAGAGGAAAGAAGAGTAATGCAGGCAAAGGGGACAAGCGTGTGAAGGTGAGATGCGCAAGAAAGGACAGGAAGGTCCAGAGAACCACAGTGAGGCAGTGGTCTGAGAGGGGAGGGAGGCTGAGGCTGGCTGGGCAAGCTGGGCACAGAGCTACGAGAGCTCTGCATGCCAAGTTAAAGACTTCGTTTGAACTCTATCATACAGGCAATAAGGAGCCATTGAAGGGTTTAAAAGTGAGTGAGTGACATATCATATTTGTGTTTTAGATTTTAAAGGTCATTATGGCTGCAGCAGGGAGAAAGGACTGGAGGGGGGACAGCAATGAGACCCCAAGGATAGAGTCGATGTCAGATTCACCTCCGTGCCCGTCTCAGTCCTCTCGCGCCAAGCCCCTAGTACCGCATAAGCATTCTAGAAATGCTAATCGATGAAGAGATGGTGATAGGTATGCAAGTCCCCAACCCTGCTGAGTCTCTGTCAGTAACACCTCCAGCCTCTGGGCAGTCACTCACCTCGGAATGGCAGCCAGTTGGAGTTTGGAGGTACTGGGTTTAGATGCCAGTATTCTGTCCCGAGCAAATCTGAGCAGGCCCCAACCTTTCTATACTAGCAAGCTGTACTGGGCAGTGTGGGCCTGCCCTCTTCCCGAGGAGGCAGGGAGCATCTGGGTACCCCAGAAGGAAACCAGCCAAGTAACTGATTGCTGCACGGGGTGGGGGGTTACAGGTGCACTCACTCTGGGCTTTGTCAGTGGTTCACCCCCCAATCTGGCTGCAGGCTCTGCTCCGTCTGTGCTCCTCTTTGACCTCCAAACCTTGGAGGCAGGTGAGCAAATGGAGGCTTCTAAGGCCACAACAGAGAGGGAGGTTTTATTACTATAACTCTTGATAGGCTGGGGTTGGGGCAGGGGCTGCAAAAGCACCGCCATTGCAGGCAGGAGAGCTGTGCTCTTCCCCAGGAGCTGGGCTGTACGCCGAGCCAGGTGCCACTGAGCAGGAGGGCTGCTCACACTCCAAGAGCCAGGCCGGCAATTCCAGAAGGCAAAACTTCAGTGTATTCCAATTTTCCAAAATAGAAAGAATAAAACAAATCAGAGCAGATGTTCCAACATGTAATTATCAACTAATCAGTTTGGACTTTTTTTTAAAAAAAGGGAAATTTCAAAATAGCTCCCAGATTTCATCAACCGCAGCCCTGGTGGAGGGTGGCGGGGTTGGAAAGGAGTTAGTGCAGAGGGCTGCAGGTGCCCAGGTGGTGGGGGAGGGGGAGCGATGGGGAGACCACGGCTGCTGCCGCTGCTGCTGGGTTCTGCGACTGGGTAGCAGCTCCAGGCTGCAGGTGCCAGGTTGAGGCAGCTGGGCCTCAAGACAAGCAGTTTCCCCCAGCGAGATGCTGTGAGCTGGGATGAGTCAGCTCCATGCCTCATTCTGCCCCAGATCTCGTCCCTGGCAGACACGTGAAATGGCTCACGTGGAAGAACATAAGTTGACCACTTTATCCTCAAGCTTGAGGCCTTGGCCACCACCCAATACCAACTCTTTCCTTTTAAGCCAATAAGATGCGGAAAAGAAACAGGACATGTTCTTGGATGGTCAACATGTCCTTGACCTGTGAGAGTCCTGCGTCCCTGAGTTCAGTTCTACAGTTGGTTCTGGTATCTCAAGATGCTAATTTTCTGTTAAGTGCTGTTGGGACCTTTGAGTGATTCTCTAGCAACTCACAATGAGAGAGAAACAGCAGAGGAAGGGGAAGGAAAGGAAAAGGAAAAGAGGAAGAAGGGAGAGAGGAGGGGGGAGAAAAGACAGGGATGGAGGCTCTGTAGGATTGAGACTCTGTGGTGGAATTTATATACTACGTATTTACAATGGAGTGTTAAGATGTTAGGCACCGTTTAGAAATGAACACAGTTTTCCTGCTGATCGACGCATATGAATGTGTAACTGGAGCTCTACAGATTATCTGCACCTTAAGCGTGTTTGGTTTGCTGGAATGAGTACTCTGTAGTCCCTGGAAACCTTTAGGAACAAAGTGTTATTAACACACATACAGACTTCACAGGTTCCTGCAGTAGGTGCTGAATCTCAGGTTTCCTAACCCAGTGGGGAGCCTGTGGCCCCTTTCTTACTGCTATAATTTAGTTTCAACCTCATTCCCAGGTGAGGTCTGGACTGGGCAGCCCTCCTAAGTGCCTGCTGTCTGGGAGCCAGTTTCCAAAGACCATGTAGGTGGCAAGATGGAACAACGGTCTCAAGTGTAGGCTGTGTTGTCAGGCTGCCTGGGGTCCAGCCCCAGCCTCATCCCTTCCTGGTCGTGCATCTTGGGGAAGCAGTTTAACCTTTCCCGCTTCCACCCCTTCATCTGTAAAATGAGGATAATGACTGTCTTTATTGCACAGGGTGGCTGTGAGGTTTGCAGGGGGTAATGCACATGAAAGGTTTGACATACACTTAATAAAATGCTGGCCCTTCTGAGCAGAGCGTGCCTCCCGATAGCCTGTTTGTGCAGGGCTGGAACTGAAAGCTCATCCGTCTGGGAAGAAATGGAAAATGTGCTGTGGGGCTGGGTGTTCCTTTCTAGGGAAGTTCTGCCCATCCTTGGAAGCCCCTTGAGATGCCCTCTACAGATGCTCCTCAATTTATGATGGGGTTACATCATAATAAACCCATTATAAGTTGAACATTTCATTAAGTCAAAAATGCATTTAATACATCTAACCCACCAAACATCGTAACTCAGCCTGGCCTACCTTAAACGTGCTCAGAACACTTACATTAGCTTACGATGGGCAAAACCATCTGGCAACACAGTGCACTGCAGAGTGTTGGTTGTCTGTCCTCATGACCGTGTGGCTGACCGGCAGCTGGAACGCACTGCTCTGCCCAGCCTCTCTAGAGAGTATCACTAGCCCAGGAAAGGATTGAACTTCAAAATTCGAAGTGTGGTTTCTACTGAATGCATATTGCTTTCATTTCATCATAAAGTCGAAAATTTGTAAATCAGGGACTGTCTACGCATTCTCTTTCTATTTTGAGCCTTTGCACTAGCTTTTCCTTCTACTGAGAATGCCATTTTACCTCCTTCCCATCTTTGCACAGACAAATTCTGTTGACTCCCTGGGGCCCAACTCAACAATCACCTGCTGCGCGAAGTCCTCCCAGGTGCTCCACCTCCATCTCCTGTTCCCTAAATTCTCTCAGTTCTCTATAGATTGGTGTATTTCTTGGTGGCTCTCTAGTTTATGGAACAGTTATTTGTGTCCGTGTCATAACGCCCCTAAGAGATCATTGAGGAAAAGCTCTCCTCTGGGTTAACTTGATGGGGACCCCATCCCCACGCCTAGCACAATGCCTGCCACGTGGTAGATGCTCAGTCCATGTTTTCCAGTGAGCTCATGAAGGCAGCTCATACTCTGGATGAAGTCTGCCTTGTCAAGAGTGCAACGGAGAAGGAAGCGCACGGACCGACCTCCCAGCTGAACGTTAGCGAGGACCTATAATCTAGGGAGGAGACAAATGAGCACGGAGGTGTCAAGGGAGCCATGAGAAGTTCTCTTTGCTTTCGTAGTTCAGGGGCTTTGGCATGCTGGAAAGAGACTGGTCTACCCTCCCCCTGCCTTTTGATGAGAATATTTGCTTGGACTTCATTCTTCCTCCTGTTAATTTATTATTAAGAGGTGGCTTAGCAAAGCAGTTACAAATAAGTGCTGAGTTTCTATCCCAGCTCTACCATTCACCTGCTCTGCAACCTTGTGCAATTCACTTGACCCCTCTGTGCCTTTTCCTCAACTCTGAACGCAGGTAATAATGCTACCTACCTCTTAAAGTGGTTGTGAAGACTAAATGAGGTAGCAGATGTGAAGTATTTAGGCAGTACTCGGTACATGGTAAGCGCTAAATAAGTGATGGTTATGACAACATGTCCGCAAGACCAAACCACAGACATTATTGTGTGAGGCTCCCAAGGCACAGATAAGAAAGCCCAGAGATCTGGATTCAAATCCTAACCCTTACCTTCAAGTTCTGTAACTGCAAGACAGGTTCTACACTTGCCTGAGCTTCAATGTCTCCATTTTTGTATATATTAAAAAGAGGAGGCCGAGGCGGGCGGATTGTTTGAGCTCAGGAGTTCGAGACCAGACTGAGCAAGAGCAAGACTCCATCTCTACTAAAAATAGAAAGAAATTAATCGGACAACTAAAAATATATAGAAAAAATTAGCCGAGCATGGTGGCACATGCCTGTAGTCCCAGCTACTCGAGGCTGAGGCAGAAGAATCGCTTGAGCCCAGGAGGTCTGAGGTTGCTGTGAGCTAGGCTGACACCACGGCACTCTAGCCAGGGCAACAGAGTGAGACTCTGTCTCAAAAAAAAAAAAAAAGGGTTAAATTTGTGGTTTCTAAAGCCTTCTTTCAAGCTCCATTTTAATAAGTCTGTGATTATTTTAGGAGGAGAGCAGGCACGAGAAACAAATGATATATATATTGAAATGCTAGCTTTGTGTACTCTTTTCCTACCCTCTATATCTCATTCCTTATCTCCTTTTCCCTTCTCCTCTCCACCTTTCCTTCCATAGGCTCTAATCTGTAATCTCTCTCCCTGTCACACAAATGCACATACATGCACCTGTGATCTGTCTCCCTGTCACACACATGCACATACATGTGTGTTCACACATACTCATGCATGTTGCTTCTTTTCTTCTTATTATCTCATTTAATTTCTTCCCTTTCAGGCCCTGCCTGTGACACATCTCGGTTTCCCATGGCAGTGTGGGGTTGAGGGGCCTGGGCAGGGCGGCGGCGGGCAGGACCTGGCCCGCTGCTCTGCCGGGTGCCTGTGAAGCCGAGGAGCCGGCAGGGATTAGGCTTTATTAGATATATGTATGCACCGGCTTTCCATGGGCTCAGCCTTCCCTGGTGCATCAAGAACTATGTGGGCTTGACAAGTAGTCAGGGCACTGGAGAAAAATGAAAAAGGATTTTTTTTTTACTTTTTAATAAGTGATAAAGAAAGAAGAGAAAATTAATAAACTGCAGACCCCGCCCCTTCCTCGTGTCTTGCCTGGCACAGAGTCCAGTGCGTGCGCCCACGTGGAGGGGCCGCCCGCTCCCCGTGGCCTCTGCACGGGCCAGCCCGCACCCCGACCCGGAGCAGAGGCGTCCGGAAGCCGACCGGGACCTGCGTGAGGGCTGTTCCTCCTGCACAAGATTTTCTGTCTGCGTCTCTCTCTCCCTCTTTGTTTCTGACTCGTTCTCTCTCCCTGGCCCTCTCCCCACCACCCTTCTCTCTCATCGCTTCTCCAGCCTTCACGGGGAGGCTCCAATTAAAGCAGAAACGGCAGTTTGGCTCCTGAGCTGACATCTCCGTTGCCACAGAAGCTTTCTCAATTGACAGAAAGCCTTGCATTTCTTTCCTACCTTGCTATGTGTGGGGGCGGCGAGGGGGGAGAGGAAAAAAATTGCTGCAGCCCCACTCACCCCTTCCCGTTCTCCGCCCTCTCTTCCTCTTCCTCCCCAGCCCTGCTCACTCGGGCTCTTCCCCGGACCCGGGCAGCGTGGCGTTTGGACGGGAGGGAACCTGCTCCTCCTCCGCGTCCACGGCACCCTGCTCCTCCGTGGGGTGGAAATGCCTCCCGTGTCGCATTTCAATTAGAGTTTGAAGGAAGCCGCAGAGGCGCCCGGCCTGATCCTGGGAGTCCTCTTCGCCTGCCTGCCTGTCTGCTATTCAGAAATGTCAGGGTTTTGCAGGGTGGTGTTTTCCAACGCTGTTCACTAACGGCTACATTTTGTGAACATTACCCTGAAAGGCTGGAGCTGAGCAGCCCTTAGTTCTCCTGCACCCCCTGGAGCCCCGGCATCCTCCGCTGCACCCCTCCGCTGCACCCCTCCGCTGAGACAAGACGCAGCCGCATGGCCCCTGCCCTTCCACCACAGCCTGGCTTCCAGCTGCCTGCCAGGCAAGGGCCGAGGGTGAGCTCCCACTGCCTGCTCCCCAACAGCACATTCGAACCCCCCTCTGTCCCCCTGCTCTTCCTCCTAAGTGACAATGTGGCCAAGATTAGACCCAAGTCATCTTCAGACTTCCCGTCCTTACTGGCCTCCCAGAGCCGACAGTAGCCCTGATGCTCGGGCCCCTGGAACACCTTCGAGTCCGCCTCTCTCCTGCCTACTTGCACACGGTCTGTTCTGTCACTGCTGCTGTGGTCTCTGCCTGGTCTCCTGCCTCACATCCTGCGCTACCTCAAGCCATTATTCCCTATACTTTGGGGGGTTTTATTTCAAAATCGAGGCTATTTCTTGTCTGTCCCATCCTCAAGAACCTGCCATGGCTCTCTACTGCTTAAGGATTAGAGACCAAAGCCCTGTTCAGTTTTATGTCCCACTGTGTCACTGCCCCCACGCTAACTGCCTCCCACCCTTCCCCAAACCCTCCATGCACTTTCGTAACTCCCGTCTGTCTCCAAGCTGTGTTCTCAGCCTGCGACCTCTTTCCCCCCAGCCTGTCATTATGTGTCATCTGGCAATTTATGCTAATAGGATACCTTGCCTGGGAAAGGCACATGATAAATATATATAGATAGGCTCAAATTTAAAAATCTAAAAGTTATTGGTTTATTTAATAAATATGCATTGCATGCCTACCGTAGACCTGGCACTGTGCTAGAACCTGAGCACAAGTCAATCAGAATAAACCAAGGCTCCTCCCCTTGATACGCTTACAATCTAGAGGAATGGCAGAAACGGAAATAAGGAAATGATAGTGCAACCGTAATGTGATCAATATATCATCATTTCTTAAATGTCTATCCTATATCAGAAACTGTGATAGGTACTGAAAACAGGACAGGGAGTAAGATACAGTCTTGACCATCGAGGAGTTTCAACTGTAGTAGAAGAGACTGACGAGAAAAGGGGCAATAGGGGTGCGTATAGGGTGTATAGTAGGGGTGCATAGCAGGGGTGCATGACACAGCCTCGGGGGGTCAGGAGGGGATGTCTAGGCTCAATTCCAGGAGGTGAGCAGGGGATGGCGAGAGGCGGGAAAAGGATGGGGAAGAGAAGCAGGAGAGGGAGCAGCAGGTGTGCACAGGCCAAGGAGAGAAGGCAGCTGTGAGAGAGTCGCCGAGGGCGCCGTGGTGGAGGTGGGGGAGCTGGGGTGTGGGCACGGAGAGGCCAGTGGTGAGAAGGGAGGCTGAGACCCGAGCAGAGGCTGGATGGAGCAAGAGGGTCCCAGTGAAGGAGTTTGGGCGCTATCCTGAGCGTTGCGGAGATTAAGCAGAACAGAGTGAGGTGGTCAGATTTGCACTGTAGCATGTTCACTCCTCTGCTCTCCTTCTTTCGTTGTTCATTCACTCACTGATTCATTCAACAAGCATTGAGCACCTGCTACATGCCAGGACTGCTGCTAGGCATCGTGGGGAGGGCGACATTGGAGCATGGGGTCCAGTTTAGAGACTGCAACAGCGTTTGAGAGAGGGGAGACAGTGGCCTGCAACGGAGTGATGGAAGTGAGGATGGAGCACTGGGGCACGTTTGAGAGTTTTCCAAAGTAGAAACAATAGGCCTTTGTGATAGGTTACATGGGGCTGTGGGGCCGGGGATGGGGGTGCAGTGAGAGCTCATAATAATAATTACTGACATTTATTGAGCCTTTACTACGTTCTAGGCATGATTTGAACTACTTTGTATGTATTAATTTCTTTAATTCTCACAACAACCTTACAAGTTAGCTTCTATTATTATGTTCATGTTCCATACAAAGAAACTGAAGCACAGAGAGGCTGAGTGACTTGCCCAAAGTCGCACAGCTAGTGTGAAGCAAAACCAAGACTTAAACATGGGCAGAGAGAAAAATAGGCACATTCTTACTGTGGAAACAGCCTGGGTAGAAGGGGAGGAGTGGAGGTAGGCGTGTCATGTGAAAAGGAGTGGAAAGTATTTATTGCATCAATTTTGACCATTTTAGAGAAATTCAAAGCCAAAGGAGGTATTGCAGAGCCTCTGGGGCTTGGAACGAAGCCATGGAGGCCACTTCCCCAAGCCAAGATTTCCAACAATTTGGGGAGAGCAAACTTAACCTGTGAAAATAGTGGCGGGTTTTGGGCCTGTTCAGAGGGCCCAATATTTCCCTGGATCCAGGACTACCTAAAGCAGAAGGGCCCTTTTCTTTATTGGATTGGAACAGGCATAAGACATGTTGTTTTCGATTGATTATTTTCGAGTTCTTTCATCCCTTGCCGTCCTCTACTGGTCAACTCCAGGGAAACTTCCCTTAGCATCGCATGCTATCAGCATTCTGATGTGTCCTTGTGTCATGTTGACAAGACAACTGCATGTGTGTTCTTGAAGTGTGTTGTGCATGTACATATTCAAGACTAGCTACATAATTTGTAGGGCCCAGTGCCAAATCAAAGTGAGGGGCACTTGCTCACATGGGATTAAGAATGTCGAGACAGAACCTTAAACCCAGGACCAAGCCCTTCTGAGCACAGAGCACTGGGTGACCACACCCCCCAGAAGCTGGCCCGGCATATAGCACTTGTCCCATTGCCTTATACGTGTCTTTAGGGTAAACATTACGTTTTCTGTCCAAAAAGTAGTTAGGAGCACAAAAAAGACTCATCAAATTTGGGACAAACAATACAGAAGACGGGAAGTGAACTTACATTAATGAGTACATACTCTGCCTCGCCTGTGGTCAGTGTGTTTTATAGAGGAGCAAATGAAGGCTAAGTGATCTGCCTAAGGTTAATTACTGCTAATAATGGACGGAGCCTGGACGGGCATGCATAGTTTTCTGCTCCTAAGCCCACACATTTTGCAATATTACTGCCCCCCCAGTAGAGGGATGACTCATATGAAGTGGCCCTAAGCTAGACCCCATGACATGTCTGTCCCCTTCATCAAACCATTAAGACCATTGAAATGCTCAGAAGGGCAGAAAGCACGGGGTATAATTTGGTTCTTGCTGAAGCCCCACTAGATCTTACCTGGGTGGATTCCAGTGTTTACAGCAATCAGAAAAACCAAAGTTAGAGACGACCTAGGGACCTACAATAGGGCAGAGACTTAGGAAGGGGACGAGTCAACAAGTGTTGCTGAGTACTTACTATGTGCCTGGCCCCATGCCGTGGGCTGGGAATGGACAGGACAGTCAAGGATAGAGTGAGACTCAGGAACATGCTAAGGATCTCTTTGTACATTTTCTCTGTTAATCGTGCAAGCCGCGAGCTTAATTTTTATATTAAATTTTTGATTGTCTATAGCTTAAAAATAGCCCCATCATAATGGCATTGTGTGGATTTTTGCCTAGTAAAGCAGTGGTTCCCAATGTTTTTCTTCTTCCTAATGCTAAAAATACTTTGAAATCTCCCACATCAAAGTAGTTTTTCTTTGAGTATTGGTTCATCAAGAAGCTGTGTAATGACAAAAAGCCATACTTTAAAATGCGTTTTATTCATCGCAACATTTGCAGCATTTGAAAGATAATTGCACATTGTATATGTGAGATACGTTATCACTGGAGCCCAGGGACTGCGCTAGGTGCACTTAAAGATGCATTCACCCAAACATGCCCTGCCCCACACGTATGCGTGTACATAAATGTATGCACACAGGCGAGGAAGCCTCCAAGCCGGTGCAGAAAGGCCCAGAGCACGGAGCATTGGCTTGAGCTGCAGCTCACAGATGTCACCAGATTATGAGCCTGTTCCAAGGGGCGTGTGTTTGGAGATTCTCAAGCCTCTGTTTGTAAACCCAGGCTGGCCTTGTCCCTCCCGAGGCCTCCCAGGGACGTGGCAGAGAGATGAGCTGTTTGATTTGCCAAGAGGAAGTTGAGAGTAGCGACCCAGACAAACAGATCCTAGAATGAGGGGGATGCCAAGGGTGGGTCTCATGGCAGCTCCTGGGTGGAACCTGTGATTACACCTTTTTGATTATAACCACTGGGTGGCTACAGCAGTTTTTCTAACGTAGTCACTCTTCCTGCAGCATGCTTTCCCGTGATGACTGCAGCAATTACAGTTAATCGGGGCATAAATAGCTATCAAGATGCTCCGCTGTCCTGGGAGTTGGCATTAACAAGAATGAGTGGAGGGAGGGTGGCCCTGACCTCCAGAGCCCCAGCAGGGCACCTCTCTGCCGTCCCCTCTCCCCAGGGTGCAGCCATAAGGCTGGGAGCTTGGCTATTTATAGTCGGGCACTGATATCTCAGATGATTACCTTTCAGATCTCAAGTGTGAGGTCTACTTCATGGAAATAGCACGGTACAAACTAATTGCAGGTTCCGGAGTGCATCTGTTTTTTCTTGTTTCCTCTTCTCTTGCCACCTTCCCCCTCCACAACTCCAACCCGGAACCCATTCCCAGCACCGCCACCATCCCCTTGTTTGCAAAGATCAGAAGCAGCACAGTGTTGTTGGGAAGCCAACAGCCTGGCAGAAGGGCTACCGTCTCTATTAGCCCCTGGAAAAGGTGATTCTCTCAAGGGTGCCAAAACCTACCAGACTAGGTTTAATTCCTCAGTCTCTGCTGGCAATTTCTAACTTTTCACTCAAAAGCTGGCATCATTCCAACAGAGCATGGTACCTGAGCATCTCCACTTTTGACAGCGCCTTGGAGGTCAACCCGTCCAGTCTTCTCACTCAAATTTCTCCTGTTAGAACCTCTGTGTGTCCATCCTTTGGTTGACTCCTTCTGAAAAAAAATGATCTCGCCCCTTTCCATAGCCACCTGTTCCATATTTAAAATAATTCTAATTGTTAGGAAGTTCTTGCTTTGAACTGCAATTTGTCTCTCTAGATATATTCTTGGACAAAAGCGAGAGCGAGTTATATCCCTTTCCCAGATGCTATCCTGCAACCTACCTAAAGACAGCTGAGCTACTGTCAGTTCCTGGCTGGAGCTTAGCCTCTGCCAGCCTCCTTCATCCCCCACTGGGGCCACTTGATCACCTCTGGCTTCAATTTTGCTCTGGGGCGCTAGGACTCATCTTGGCCCAGGGCAGGAGGGATTTAAGGAGGCCAAACTCAACTGTCTCTGATTAAAAATCAATTTGCTCTCAAAGCTAATCTGGATAACATGGCTCTTTTGTTGTGTCCTTTTTCTGATTCAACTGGCTTTTACTTATTTTTGTGTTAATAATGGCTATCAGCTGGGCGTGGTGGCTCACGCCTGTAATCCTAGCACTCTGGGAGGCCAAGGCGGGAGGATCGCTTGAAGTCAGGAGTTCGAGACCAGCCTGAGCAAGAGCGAGATCTCGTCTCTACTAAAAATAGAGAAATTAGCCGGTTGTGGTGGTGCACGCCTGCAACCCCAACTACTTTGGAGGCTGAGGCAGGAGGATTGCTTGAGCCCAGGAGATTGAGATTTCTGTGAGCTAGGCTGACACCATGGCACTCTAGCCTGGGCAACAGAACAAGACTCTGTCTCAAAAAAAAAAAAAAGGGCTATCATTTTTTGCGTGTTTGCTATGTGCCAGACACTGTGATAAGCATGTTCTGGTTTATTTAATTCTACCAGCAATTCTTTAAGGCAGACATTACTATCCCCAGTTTGCAGGTGAGGAAACTGAAGCCCAGAGAAATATAGTGACTTTCCCATGGACATGGAGGTATAAGTGAAAGAGCTAAGGACGTAAGCCAGACTGACCTCACTCCGTGGCCTTCCTGCCAGCCACTGTGACACAAGGCCTTCCAGCCTGGCCCTTCTGCATGCCCTCAGTCTTGGTGTCTGGATGCCTGTCCTTGTTGATACCTCTGTGTCCCGCTCAGCACCCCTAGGTATGGGGCAAGTGCTTGTCAGTGCCCAGTGCAGAGACTGGAGGACTACCTGAATCCCAGCCCAGGGATAGGGCCCGGCCATCTGCTCAGAGACTTCCCTGGCGCTGCCTCCCTGCCTGCCTCGTTCCATCCATCATGCATTCTTGGAATGTTTCTCACCATTCTGTCCCCCTACTTGGCTGTCCTATTTGGTATTTGTGTATTTTCTCTTCTTCATGATCACAATGGTGAAGCTTTTGGAGTCAAGATCTCCTCCCGTGTTTTCGAACTCCCTGCGGTCCCAAAAAGTAACCCAAGGTTATTTGTTTAGCCCATCAGCAAAACCCCTGAGAATGGTGCTGAAAGTCTCATTCGTCCCACATGTAAGGAGTCAGCACCGATCGCACCTAATCCAACCACCTCCTCAGAAGCTGAGACGTGTTACTGAGACCCCTGCTCCAAAGGAGGAAAAGGTAGAAATATATTCTAAGGAGAAAACATCCCTTGGGAGTTTTCTAAGGGACATCACATTTTCCAATTCCTTCAGCAACCATGGGTCTAATCCCTTGGATCTGGATACTCATCTAAATCGCATAGGGTTTGCCAAGACCTATGTTTCTCTCCACTGGAAACCTTTATCCAGGAAGCAATGCTTTTCCTCCTCCAGCCACATCCCAGGATCTGGAGTATTTTCTTCCAAGGACACAACAATATGAAACTCTTTGTTAGGGAAGGAGGAAGAGCCACACAGCAACACATTCAGCAATTACCTTGCTGACTCCGATGTGAGCTGCTTCCTATTCCTTACCTGAATTCTATTAAGTAGATAAAAATGAAGATTTCTTTCTAAGAGCAAACATCTTAAGAGGCTAATAAAAAGTGACAACCTAGATATGCTCACTAAAAGCAAAAGAAACTGCACCCAAACCCAAACAAAAAACAAAAGCCAGCCTCTGGACTCGGGAACGTGACTGCTTTATGGGGACTAGCAGCCCTCGGTGAATGGCAAGTCGATTGTCTGACTGATCCCTTTTCTGCCTCTCGGTGGGTAAGGGCTGGGTGTTCTTGTGTTCTTTTAAGACAAGACTCCAGACCTTAGGATCTTTCTGGAAATGATGGCTTGGCTTCTTGAGTGAAGGTTATAACAGGGCAAAACCATAGGCCTTGGCAAATCCCAGAGCAAGTCTCTTAACCTTGAGGCCACTCCCCAGGCCAGATCCTGCGGGTAGAGCACGTAGGGAGTGGCAGTGGTCAGAAGTCTTCCCTGACACTTGATGAGTTTCCTTTGATCATACTCTGGGGGTCATTTAGGGGGTCCCTTTTGACAACCTGACTAAGGAGTCTTAGAGATTGCAGACTGCAGGCAGGTGCATTGCAGGGATAGCCTTTCGGATAACCCCAAAATTGCCCTTTTGTAGAGTGGCCATAAAGGGAGACAGCCATGGTATGAATGTTGGTGTCCCCCCATAATTCATGTCTTGAATTCATAATAATATGTGGAAGCCATGTTCTGAATGAATCTGTGATATCCCATGTGACGGTATTAAGAGTTGAGATCTTTGAGAGGTGACTAGATCACGAGGGCAGAGCCCTCAGGAATGAGATTAGTCCCTTATAAAAGAGACCTTCTGCCTTTTAATGACACAGCTAGGAGGCAGCATTCACGAGGAAAGGGCCCTCACTAGACATCACCAACTCCTTGATCTTAGACTCCCAGCCTCCAGAACTGTGAGAAATAAATATCTGCTATTTATAAGTTACCCAGTCTAATGTATTTTGGTATAGCAGCCCAAACAGACTAAGACAGGAACTAAAATGTACATCTTAAATAGGCCAACTAAGTCACCATTATGGAATGTGCTATTCACATCCTCATCATTTTTTTGGTCAGTAAATTTGGGTTGACACTTTTTCTTAGTCGCCTGTGTGGGCTTAGAAACATATTCTTCCTTTTTTCTTTTTTTTTTTTTTTGGTCTTCTGTGAATTAAAAAAAAAAATTGGGAACAGGCCCAGACTAGAATCAAAAAGGTAATCACTGAGCATGTAGCAAGGGAGCCACTGCAGAACAACTGGCAAAAGGGCCAGCTGGCCCTGCCTCTGGCCTTCCCTCCTCTATTAGAGCAGGGAGAGCCCTGGGCAGGCACGGTGGTGTCAAAGTACTTACCTGATCTTGCATGAGATATGCTGATCTGCAGGGAAGGCCCTTGGGACCTGGAGGACCAGCATCACGTGTCCTCTCTGTGAACACGTCAGCCCTGAATCAGATGGTTCAATGTCTGCAGAAGGTTCCTGATCCTCTGGATTTTTTTTTTTCATGACTCACTTTACTTTCCAGGATAAATGTTGAGTACATCAATCTCAACTTTAGATAAGAACAAATTTATTTATTCAAACTTGATTAAAGATATCAAACAAGAAGAAGAACTAAAACCCAACCCATCACGCCATACTGTATTTGGAGATGTAGACAGACACATTAAGTTTACAATCAGGAGGTAGACCCAAATTTTAAAAGGCTGCCTAGTTCAGGGATTCCCTCAGCAACTTCCTTTGTCTAGGAAGAAAAGTCTGAACTAGACTCCAGGGAGCACGTACTAGGCCAGGCCAGTCAGTGATGTCTCTCTGGCCTGTGACTGGTCCTCAGGATGGCCTTATGGTCCAAGCCAGGCCAAATCAGTGATATTCCCTAGGATGTTTCAAACTTAAGTTGGGAGGAAGACTTTTCCTTTTCTCTTGCATTGCTAAGATGGAATTCAGAGCTGCCTGTGGCTACGATTCCTTTAAATAGAAAAATTCTGTGATGAAGACTACAGATGGAATTAGACAGAGTTGAAAGACTAAGGGGAAAGATAGTGAGAGAAAACCCAGAGCAGCAAAGAAAGACAGGCAGAGCTCCAATGGCATCGTAGACCTTGAGTCTTGTCCCTGAGATCAGCCCCTCCCTTGCCAAAACCGGGTTGTTTATTGGGCTAATGAATTTCCTTTTATTCCTGGATCATCCTCTTCTAACTGACTTCTTAATCTTGGCATCCCCAAGCTTCAGTCCCAAACCATTTTCTTGTCTTTATCTATTCACTTTCTTGGTGATCTGATCTAGTCCCATGGCTTTAAGTACGATTCATGCTGATGACTTGTAAATTTGTAACTCTTGCCCTGACCTCTGCATCCATATATCTGGCTGCCTGTTTCACAAAGCCTCTTGCTTGCCTGTTGGTCATTCTGATTTGACATGTGCAACACAACACTCATCCCCCACCACCTTCCGAGCTCCCAATCCCCGCCCAGTCCTCCCTGTATCAATAGATGGCACCACCAACTGCATTTTCAGTGGTTCAGGCCAGCAACCTAAGCATCATCCCTGACTCCTTCCTATCTTACACCCCCAACATCCAATCCATCACCAAATCCTGCTGGTTCTACCTCTAAAATAAATCTCCCATCTGCCTACTTCTTTCCATCTCCTCTTCTCCTATTCTGGTCTACCACAACAGCTTCCTAACTGGTTTCCTTGCTTTTCCTCTTGACTACCTATAATATATTCTCCATCTCTACACAGCACAAAGAGCATTCTTTTTAGAATTTGAAGGAGATAATGTCACTCCTGCACTTAGTTTCTTACAATTACTCTCACAATAATTAAAAACTCTGGACTTCTTATCATGGTCCACAAGACTCCATGATCTGGCCCCTGTCCATCTCTCTAATTCATCCTCTTCCTTAATTAAGTCTTTGTTCCTTGAAACTGTCAAATTTGTCCCTCTGCCTTAAGGCCTTTGCATTTGCTCATCTCTGCCAGAATGTTGGCATGACTTGCTCCTTTTCATCATATGAATGCCTCAGAGAAGACTTCTCTGTACCCCAAATCTAAGTTATCTCTGATTCCTTAATAACACTGTTGTTTAAGTATCTTATCACAATCGGATATTCTCTTCTTATTCATTCTTTATATTTTGTCTCTCTCTCTCTCTCCTAGAATGTAAGTACCATAAAATAAGGGGAAGGAAGGAAGGAGAAAGAAGAAAAGAAAGAAAGAAAGAAAGAAAGAAAGAAAGAAAGAAAGAAAGAAAGAAAGAAAGAAAGAAAGAAAGAAAGAAAGAAAAAGGAAGGAAGGAAGGAAAGAAGGAGAGAAAAAGGAAGGAAGGAAGGAAAGAAGGAGAGAAAGATAGGAAGAGAGAAAGAAAGAGAGAGAGAGAAATAGAGAAGGAAAGCAAGCTCTCAGCCTTGTCTGCTATGTGATTAACTCCCTGGGCTTGTCCTTCCACATCCCCCTGTCCTCTCAATATGTGTAGATGCTCCCTCTGGCTGCTGGTGCCTCTGCTCCAGCTCTGAGACTCTGAGGTTTGTCTCACACTTTATTGCTGCTATTTACTTGGGTGCAGCCCCCGGGATCCCCTTCTGCCTCAGAGCCTGGGAGAAGGATTGTAAGCAGTGCACAGAATACGCTGGCTAATCTCCTTCCCACCCAGGGAGACCCCTCATGGGGCTGACTGCTGCTCCATCCTGGTTGGGAATCTCGATGTTTCCTCCCTGGCTTCATCTGTCCTCAAGGTGTCCACTAGTTTATAATGGTCACACTTCATCACCATCTCATTCGTCTGTGGGCCTGCCTCCTCCGACCACTCCATCCTCTGATCTCTCTGATGAAACTCTCATTTTCCTTAACTCTTCTCCAAACTATAACTCAGCTGACATTTTTTGCCAACCGTATCTTTTCCCAGCAGTCTGAACCAAGGCAGCCAATTTTATTTTTTTTGCTCCATTCCCTCTCATCTTCTCCATTTCTAGGACAGATGTTCCCTTCTCTTCTTATTAATTATCACAAATACCCAAATAAAACCTAAATATAGACTAACTTATTTTCTCTTCTCTATCAATAGGGATTAAAGAAATGTTATCTGTCCCTTCCTGTTACTAAGAAAATCCTCGGGTAGAAAAATAAAAATAAAAACACTGAAATTACCCATTTATTTAATTACAAGGCACTTGCTTTCATAAGCCACATTTTCACTGCTGAGAAGATTCTGATTTGGCAACAAAAGGCAAAAGCTATTTCTAGTGAGAGCGGCAAGGAGTCAAGGCTCGCAATGCGACAGCGTGAAGGAAGCATGTGGAGTGGCTTTAATGGCTTTCTACCTTCGCGGGAGGGGCCGCCGGGAGGTGGGAACGCAGGCACGGGAAGGTATAGACACAGGGAGATGGAGAGAGTCCAGGCAGGGAGATCAAGGGACCGAACAAAATTTTAGAAAAGGATAGAGCAACACAAAGAAACGTCATATAGAGAGACAGGGACAAACCAGATGGCCAAGAAAGAAATGTATTAATCGTTTATTAACTATGGAAAGTAGTGAGGGCAGGGAAAGTAAGAGGCCCAGCGAGAGAGAGAGATGGAGGTTCGAAGGCAAGGTCTTTGAAAGTTGGGCAGATTTTCCTGGGGACAATGACTGCCACTCAAGTCACTGTCACCTGATGGTAATGGCAATTTTAGGATATATATGTTGCCACTTACCAGTAAGAGTCTCAGAGATGAATACACAAGATTCAAGTATTGCTCGATACCTTTCTAATGAAATAGGTTTTTATCAAAATAGGAATGTATACTAGACCAGTATTCTCTTTTAGAGACAAATAAATAAGAGTAACATAAACAGAACCAAGACTTAAAGAAATAGAGTGATCTAGGCACAATTGCAATCTTATAGCCAATTCACTTCAGTTCTGATTGTCTCTCAGTTTAACCATGGTTTCTACACAGATAACTAGATGAAATATTGACTTTGACTTTTTCAGACGTTTAGGAGCAGGCCTAGGACTTGGCCCGGAAGCATTTACTTTAAGTGACCTGTCCAGTTCTGGTGTTAGCTGCTCAAGGCGGTGGGCCTCAGGACTTCACATGGAACTTGGTCGTTTCATTGGCTTGTTACTTGTCTGCCTCTGCCTATATATAGACTGTTTGCTCTATGAGGGCAGGGACCAGGAGTACGTGTTCGTCCTTGCAATCCAAGCAAGCAGCCGAATGCCCGGTACGAATTAGGTTCTTACATGATATTTGTTAGATAAGTAAATCAACAGAACTTGTTATATGAAAACCTTTAATCACAGCACTATGATATGAGCATTATTCAGACCAGGGTTCACGGATACTATGTAATGAAGTTGCTGGAATGAAATGTCTTCTCTGTCTTATGGCTCACTTCAACGTTTCATGGGATCCATTTACCTCTGGCATGGCAAATGGATTTCATCTCAAGAGCAAACTCTGGTTAATAGATGGTAGCTGGCAGGGAAGCTGTGCTGAGAAGAGATATGTTGAAAATGAGAGCACGCTCGGGGGGAAGGACGCTGAGCTGATGAGCTCCGTGTGCCAGGGACACAGAGGGAGTGGTGGCAAGATGCCTGCTGTGAACCAGCTGAGGGCCTCATGACCTGGCAGGAGCCACCTCACTAACCCTCACTTAAGCATCTCCTTGAGAAGTCTCTTCTCTTCTGTGGGTCCAGAAGGAGGGAAAGAGGTGTGCTGTCAGCTAAAAGAAACAAGGTAGGCCACCTCCTGGTTTCCACTGAACTCTCGTTTCACCTCTCTAATTTCATGCCAGTTTATTTCAAGAGCAGTTACGGAAGGTAGAGAAGAAGGGACAATAAGTTTTGTTCATTTCCAGTAACATTAATGTAGTGTCTACTATATGCTAGGCCCTTGGGATACAGTGATTAATATGACATTATCCAGCTCCCAGGGAACTCCCAGCCTGGTTGGGAGATCAGTCACATCAAGAATTATTTTAACACACTGAGTCATGCAATACCGAATGCCAGTCTCCTACAGAAAACCTTTCTGTGACCCATTGCTTCCCACCTAAAGGTCAAATTTCTTACCGTGGCACACAAATCCCTGTTCACACAGATTCTATTTACTTCTCCAACTTTCTCTGTCTGGCACTCCGTGCTTCATCTGCACTGAATTGTTTTCAATTTCTCAAATAAATCATACATTTGTCCCCTCCAGACTCTCACTATACTACTCAGTCTGCCTAGAACACTCTATCTCCCTTCTCAACCCCTGCCCTGCCTTCCCTGCTCACTCACTGTCAGACAGCCTTCCTCCAGCAAGCCTTCTCTGACCTGGCTTGTCTAGGTCATATTCTCTCTCATATGTTCCCATATCACACAGCGCCTTGCTCATCTGAGCATTTATCACACTGTATTGGAATTGGCTTGTTACACATCTGTTTCTGCCTATAGACTGCTTGCTCTATGAGGGCAAGAACCAGGAATACGTGTTCATCCTTGCAATCCCAGCAAGTAGCAGAAAGCCTGGCACGAATTAGGTTCTTCTACAATATTTGTTAGAAAAGTAAATCCACAGAAGTTTTATGCAGGTGGGTGACTCACTATGCCTTCAATTTAGTGTTGTTGGATATTGGACACAGAAAGGGGACACGAGAGTTTTTTGAATCTCAAGGGGGAGAGTTAACCACTTAATCTCAGTAGCATCTAAATTTTTCTAAGTCTATCACTCTAGGTCCTTCTCTGTTTCTGATCTTTACCTTCTAAGCTCCGCAGATTCCATCTGTGTTACTATACATAAAATTTTGCCCTTCCCATGGATGTTTGAAATTAAAACTTGATTCTGAAAGGTAAAAAGTCTTCAAGGACTGAATAAATAAATAATAACAATCATTAATATGTGGACAGAGCTTTAGGATTTTCAAAAAGCTTTTGTGTTACTTTTATTTGCTTCCTACAATAAACTAGGGCTCAGAAAGCTTAATGACCTGCCCAATGACAGATAGAATGGACAGAGCCAGGAATCAAAGATGATAGATCTTTAAAATCCACATCTATGCCCTTTCTCCCACAACACCATGACTCCTTGTGGCTGTTGGTGGACTTTTAGGCACTGAATAGAAGTGTGAGAGAGGTATTTGGGGCTAGGGTAGATCTACCTGATACCATCCAAATCATACCATATAAGCAACTTCCTCCTCTGCTCACCGTGAAGCTATCCCTAGGGAGAAGATACGGCACTGACCGTCTTGAAAGCCCATTAGTGAACTCTAATTTGGGTTTGGTACTAAGCTGGTTGAGTGGGTTCTGGGGCTGTCATTGCAGTCTTAACACCCTCAGGTGAGTCCAAGGCATGCATGGGCACATTGTGGCCAGAGATAGAACAATTTATAATCTGGGGCACCATCCTGACTAGGAAAGAGTGATTTCATTCAGGGGCTCTGTTGAATGCCAACTGATGGTGGATGTGAACTTGTGTCCTGGCAGGGTGGAGTCCCTTCAAGGTGTTAATGCTGCCATAGGAATGCCAAAGCTAGGATGAGAATCCAGATGGATAAAGAGTTAATCCAAAGTTGGAAACTCGGTATCATTTGAATTTAAGAGGCATTAGAAGACCAGGGCCAGTGAGTTAAGAGGAATACGAGGCGTGCATGCAAGGACCAAATGAAGTTGTACAGGCAGGATCCTACCATGTTAGGATTCTCTGGGAAAGTTTAAACCCCGTAACCCTGAAAGAAATTTGCTTTGAGCTGAGCCTCAGACAGCTGACTAGGAAACCAGTTGAGGAATTGGGAAACTGAATACAGGAGAGGGGTAGCCATCCCTATGGATAAATAAATCTCGTCTCTAAAATTCCTGCTCTTTTCTTGTTCTCACCTGCAAAGACTAGATCCAGCCTTCCTCCACTTCCCATCTCCATCCATTTGCAAGCCAGGAAGGCTTTCTCTCGCTTCCTTCAGCTCCTGGGATTGGCAACACACAGAAGCTTGCTATTTTTCTGTCACTCAGCCTGTCCCTACCTCAGAAAGAAACTGCCATTGATTGCGGACCTACCAAATTCAAGCTTTGGGACACTTAAGTGAGCAATTATTATCAGCCACAAAATGCTGGAAATTGTTTATTAGGTATCATCTTGTTTACTCTGACAGCTTCCTGTAGCGCTCTCTCTGACTACTCTGAGAGTTGGAAGGATGGTTCCCAAGCACATTGATTTGCTTCCTGAGTTTTCACAGTTCACAGCTGAGAAGGATTTACTCTTCAGGCTGGGGGTTGGGTGGTAAATTCATCCATCCGCCCGCCTCCAAGGAGACTTTAATTATGTTAATTAAGAACGTAGAAGACCTGGAAGAATAGAAGATAGAGATTCCCTAATTTAAAGTCTCCCCATGAATGGGAATTCCCTCTGCCGTGGTGAGAACATTTGGAGGTCAAATCCATCCCTGCAGTAATGGCTGCACACAGAACAGATTGGATCTATAGCACCACCTTTTCTCTGGTCCCTGTAGCCAAACTTTTGTATTTCACTTATTCTTGCTTATTTCTCAAGCCCAGTTCTCTAGCTTGAACACTGTGAGTCTCTGATAGCTCCCCAATAAAGATAAGATAGTCTAGTTGGTTTCTATTTCCTCTTGTCCAGTATGGTAGGTACACATTGACTGCCAGGACGCTGAGTGCTCATGAAATGCCACAGGATGGTCTGGAAGTGGAGGGTCACTTAATTCAGTGTGGGTGGGCTAAGCACCCCCAGAGGCCACACTAAGCTGAATCATAAAGGATATTATTGCAAGATCTGTAAGGGGGAAAGGGTGTCCCATGTAGAATGAGCAACATATGCCAAGGCCAAAAAGCGAAAGAGAACATGGTCTGATGAAGCAACTGAAAAGATTTTGGTACTGCTGTGCATAGGGTTTGTAGGAAGAGTGGCTAGAAATGAGGCTGGGAAAATGGGCCAGAAGCAGGAACTTTGTTCTGAAGCTGATGGAGAGGCTATGGGAGAGACCGAGCAGAAAGTGATGAATGAGATCTGTGTGTCCCTGGCAGATGTGTGGAGGAGCACAGAAAGTTGAGGCAGGAGGTGGGCGGGTATCTCAGAGCAGCAATCTAGGGAACAAATGATGAGACTGGGTTTAGAATCCTAGCACTCGCGAGGTAAAGTGGGATTCAGGGAAAGGTAAAGAAAGAAATTGGCTCTGATTGAAATGGACACAGACAGAAAAGCCAGCTGGGGGTAAATTGGAATGGTGGTAGAAATTAGCATAGGTGCCCTGCAGAGAAATAGTGGGCCTGTGAAGGCGAGCTAGATGAAAGGCTGGACTGAATGAAATGCCCTTAAAATGACCTCCTTCTTTCTCACTGGTCCTATGTTCGCATACACATAAATCCTTCAGCTCTGTCTTCAAGATTTCCCCGCCTCCACCCTCGTTCCACCTGACCCTTCACCATTCATGATTCCCATTCCCCCAGCCTCTCTACACAGAACCATTCTTCTCTTCACCTTCAACATGGTCACCTCAGGTCACCACCCAGATCCTCTCTGTTCCGCTCTTCCCGAAGCTTCCCACAAGTCTTCCCTGATAGCTCCTGACAACTCCTCTCCTGCCTGCTGCATTTTCTATCATGTCCATGGTCAGATCCATACAATAAACAGTTGACTAAATACACTGCCTCATTGTTTCTTATCCAAGAAAACAGTAAGTTTTAACCTGTAGGCAAGGACCTTGTCTTATATGTCTTTTGACTATCCTGTGAAATTTAGCACAAGAGAGAAAATAAAATGGTAGTAACCCAGAAAATACAGTAGGATACATAATTTGTATTTAGGATGCAATTATCAGGGCCCTATCCAGGGGACAACAACTGAAAGCAAACTGGAGCCATCAGGTATCAGCCAAAGTAGTTATTTGAGGAAAAGTTGAAGTTGGGGATGTTTTGCAAATTTCAAGAGAAACATGTGGGATGTGGTAGTTAGAGAGCTGCCATGTGGTGGAGGAATTTGGACTTATTCTGTCTTACTAAGGTATAAAAGCAGGACAATGAGTAAAAAAAATATAAGGAAAGGGTTTTCAGATCAACATAGGAGGTGATTTCTCAGAGTCAGAACTGTCCAAAGACGGAGCAGGATGTCTTTGTTCTAAGAGGCTGTGAGTTCCTCTCTACTACAGACATCCAAACAGAAGCTTCACCACTGATAGTTGGTCAGTGGGAACATGGGATGGTGATTAAGAGCATGGACTTTGTTTCCTAAACCACAAAATGAGGATAACAATATCTACCTCACAGAATCGACATCAGGATTAAATGAGATAACATATGTAAAGTACATAGCGAGTCAATTAATGGTAGCTCATATTATTTTGAAATAATTAATATAATAAGGAGATTTGCACACCAAGTGGAGGAGGCATCAAATTAGATATTTTGAAGTCTCTCCCAGACCCAGATGTCTATGACTGTAAGACAATGAGTACTTACTGGGAACTTGGATTTATAGAGATAGCATAGCACCCGTGGATGGCTAATACCACACGGCTTCCTCTTCCCTCATGAATTACAGTGATCATTCTGGCCCCGGGGCAGTAGAAAGGAAAGAATCACCAGAAAGATGCTGGATCTAGAAGAGCTAATATGTAGCTGGGAGCAGAGAGTTATTAAAAAATAAATACAGGAAAGAAATTAGAAATCGAGGTTACCAAATAGAAAACCTAAAAGTCAGGAAGAGTTAGGGGGTCAAAATCCAGACTCGTAAGACACAGATTTAAGGCCATTGAGAGATGAGAGCTGCAGGAGGTCAAATGGAAAAACCAAGCAGATAGGTCTGGTGGAGTCAGCAATGATCATTAAGATAAAAATTTCAGAATGAGGCAGGAGCTGCTTCACCCAGGGCCCAGTGACATATTTCCGTACGGAACAGGGCTCTGGATACCACTCTTTAAGTCTACTGAAGGCACACCCAGGGGATGGGGCCCATGAGACTTTAAAATGGCCCTGATATCCCAATACTGTTCATGCATATGGAGCTGCTGAGCACGTGTCTTAGTTCCCTCACCCTTACTTCTTCGTCACAGGCTGCTAGCACCCAGTGTGGACGTCTTCTCCCAGCATGGCTCACCCTTGGTGGCAATTTATCTGCAGTTTCCGTGCTGGTTTTGGTTTTACTTTCACCCTGCCTTATCTATTCTTTCATTCAGACCAGCTTTGGTGCTCCTTCTCCCCAGGGCCTGACCTTGATCAACCTTGGATTTTTGTTTCTCCACTCCCGTATCAGCATGGACCTCTTGACAGGGCATGACCTGTTGTACGCACTGAACCGCAATGACCATTCCAGGGCATAGAGAGTGCTGCACTCGCCCTGTGACCAGGGAGGCAGCAAGACCAACTGGGAGTCAGAAGGGAGTTGTGGAGGAGTGCCACTTCCGACAACTCCACTGGCATCCCGGAGTTCCTGGGTAGCCTGACCTACTCTGGCAGTCTCCCCGGATGGGTGCTATTTCAGCAAGAAGAGTAGTTTGGGCATATACAGAACGTGAACCTTTCTCTCCCACAGCCACAAACAGCAAAGCATTTGGATGAGTCCACAAGAACACACTGGAACCCTGTTAATAGCCCAAGGTTCGATTTCCCCCTTCTCTCACGCCTTTTTTTTTTAAGTGAAATCTTTCTGTTGTCAGCGTTGGTGAGGGTTAGCCTGTTTGACTGAAGCAGTAATTTGACAAGAGGTGTCTTCACTGTCATTCAAATTGTGGAACAGAGCTCTTAGCATATGCAGGGTTTGTTCTCTCTGCCACCTCCATCTTCTCTTTGTGAAACTCTGTCTTCCCCTTGGAGATACGCCTCCTTAAAGATTAAAAAGAAAAAAAAACACATAATCCTGAGGGTCAGGAGGGCATGTGCTAAATCTACAATGAGTCAGTGAGCTCTTAGGTTCAAGATGAGCTGTAATGCCAGAGGGGGCTCTGCACGGACAGGGAGGGGTGAGATATCAAGACATAGGGAGCAGCAGGGGTGCTGTTGGCAAAGGCTGCTGCCTTTCTTCATAAATCAACCCCAATCAGTTAATTCCTCATAGACGATGATGAATGAAAGGCTTCAAGACCTGGCACGAGGCTGGGCTTGGTGAGGGGCCAAGATTGCTAAAACGTCTGCCTGGCTTGTCCCAGGGGTTGGGGGCAGGGTATCAAAACCAGGGAAGACCCTTGTGTGCACTTCGGGCCCTGACCGTTGCTCTGGCAGCCAGACACTCCAGAGAAACATGTTGAATTCCAGACCTTCTGGGAAGTTGGAGCCAGCCAAAAATCTGGATTTTGTGATGATAAAGCTTAGGGATTGGGCGTATGAATTTTAGAATCAGAGACACCAGGTATTCTAGCTTGTAACCTTGGTCAAGGCATAAAACATCGATAGAGCTCCATCTATAAAATGGGGATGATCATACCTATCTTAGAGTACTTGGTAAATGATAGCTGTTATTAGGAGTGTGTCAGGCATCTTCTCAAGTGCACTTCTCGTTCCCTACAGAGTGGGGATGGGCTAGCTGTGTCGTCTGGCATTAGGGTTTATTTAGGAACTATGCTACCAGAGACAGGAACAGGAAAGGGAAAAGAATATGTCTATTGACCTTTCTTTGGAATTGTAATCCCTTCTTGCATCTTGTCCTTGCTGCTTGGCTCAGCCCCGTTGGGCCCTCTACTCCCGAGCCATCGTAAGCACAAAAGTCCCCTGGGAGGGAAGCTGGAGAGCTTGTGCATGTCTGGCTCAGAGAAATCCTTGGGTTCGTGGTTGGGATTCACTTCATGGTTTTCTCTGAGTACACTCATCAGCAGACATCTGAGTACAGCAGTGTGCCAGGCATCTCTGAGCAGAGGGACGCAAAGATGAACAAGATGCGACCCCCGACCTTGAGGGCCCTGCCTAGAGCGTAGGATGGAAACAGATGAATAAGTTAACAGCAAGGGTGCCATGTGAGCAGTGCTATGTGGAGGTAAGCAGAGTGAGTGTGTCACCAGGAAAAGGAAGGAGCCACCTGACTCAACCAAGGCTGCCTCAACAAGCCAACCCTTCAGGACTTCCTGAAGCCACCTTCATTGGGAAGCCTTTGCCAGCCAACTAATTCCCGTTTCCCACCTCACTGCCCCATCGAACCATCATAGCATTTAAATCTTTGTTTCTCTGAGATTTATTTTTTTCTCCAGCCAGCACTAAATGAAGATTAAACTGGATGAAACGATGTTCGTAAAGTACCCGGCACAAAGTCGTGCTCAACAAATGCTAGTTTTCCTTCATTCCTTTCTCCTTCGAGGGTGATGTCTATGCCATAGACTGGGTTGAATCATAAGAAATTAGCATTTTTGTAGGTGTAAAATTGTTGAATATTACTGATTTCGATGGTTCAAGTTAATATTTTTTATACATGTGCTGTATTTATCTTTTTAATGGTCAGATAAAAATTATATGTATTTATGATATAAACATGATGTTTTGAGATTTATGTATACACACACATATATATGCACCAATGGAATACTAAATGGAATGGCTAAATCAAGCTAATTAATATATGCATTATCTCACATACTTACGTTCTGTGGTAAGAAAACTTAAAATCTATTCTCTTAGGAATCTTCGAGTATACACCATATTGTTATTGACCATAGTCACCAAAATGCACAATAGATCTTTCAAACTTATTTCTTCTGTTAAGTGAATATTTTGTTCGTTGACCCAAAGTTGATTAATGGATTAATCGATTTTGCTTAGAAGAAAACGTTTCTTACTGACAATGACGGAGAAACCTTGCTGGGTATAGCCGGCATGTTTCGAACACCAACTACTTGCAAGGCACTCTACAAGGAACAGGGGCTATAGACATAGAAAGTCCCGCCCTCAAGGAGTTGACAATCCAAGTAATAGATAGGCAAGAAAAGTTCTAATTCAACATAATGATTAGTGTAGGAAAAAAATCCACACAACGTGCCATGCAGGAATGGGTGATGGAGAGCTCGGCCTAAGGAAGCATGAGCAAAGCTTCCCAGAGAGGGTGGCCTTGGACCTGGACCAGCAGGCTGCAGAGGTATCGTCCCCACAGCCAGGAATTCCAGGCAAAGAGAAGAACAAAGTTAGAGGGATGTGAGAGCGGCTCACGGCAGTTTTCAGGATCCAGTGAGCCAATGTCTCCAAAACGAACATGAAATCGGGAATGCAAGTATCCTCATGTGGGTCTTTTTTTTTTTTTTCGAGACAGAGTCTCACTCTCTTGCCTGGGCTAGAGTGCTGTGGCATCAGCCTAGCTCACAGCAACCTCAAACTCCTGGGCTCAAGCGAGCCTCCTGCCTCAGCCTCCCAAGTAGCTGGGACTACAGGCACGTGCCACCATGCCCAGCTAATTTTCTCTATTTTTACTTGTTTGGTCAATTTCTTTCTATTTTTAGTAGAGACGGGGTGTCGCTCTTGCTCAGGCTGGTCTCGAACTCCTGAGCTCAAGCAATCCTTCCGCCTCAGCCTCCCAGAATGCTAGGATTACAGGCATGAGCCACCGCGCCCGGCCCTCATGCGGGTCTTTAGAAAGAAACCAGTGCTTCTACCTGGGAAGATGGTGGTGATCCTCCCTGCTGGGAATATGAACAGGATTTTCTCTGGAGGACTTCTCCGCAGAGATGGTGCTCAGCTGCTACGTTGGGCCCTCGGCACATGCCCTTCCTCCAGCAGAGTGTCTGGGCCAGTCAGGCCCACCCTGAGTCTTAGTCGACACTTAGCTCCTCAGACTGAGGTCCCACCTGTCAGTGACTGAAATTTCTCAGCCTTCCCAGGGCTGGTCCTCCCTTCTACCCTCCCATTAACTGCAAGCAAGAAGCTCTGCTCTGCCAAGAGAGAGGCTGTTTCTCTGTCCTTCTTCTCATGGCCACGTTGAAAGGCTCGTGCTAGGGGCAGCAGCTCTATCGATGTTACTGATGTTACTGATGGGTGGGGGAGGTAGGGGACTGATGTCCTGTTAGACACATGTGGTGTATAAATTGCTCGATACTGTACGAGGCTTCTGTCCTCCTACCTCCAAGGTTTTCATTATTGTATGAGAGCCTGGCCTGTCCTAGGGCTGGGCCACTTCCTCCCAAACTGGGTAGAGGCTGCAGATTCTCCAGGAGATGACAGGAAAGTCACTGAGGAGAAGAGGTCCCAGGCAGCTAGTGAAGAATATTCAGTACCTGGGGGTGCAGGGGATGGGGTTGGGGTGATGCTTGAGAAAGGAGGTGGGCCTCTTCACGAACTCCTTCTATTTTGCTGACTCTTGGAACTTTTATAAAGAACAGGATCTAGATAGATAGACAGATAGATAGATAATAGCATCTGTATAGCATTCCCTAATTAAACTTATTTTGTCAAAGGATTTTTAGAAAGAACTTGGGCAGTCTAACGCTTCTCAGCCTCTTCCTCCCTCCCTGTCCCCCCCAACCCATATTAATATTTCAGCAGGGTGCTGCACTCTCAGTAAATATACCAGGATCAATTGTTTGCTATAGCCCCTGCTCAAATCCGCCTTAGACGGTAATATTTTAAAGATGATTGGATCTTAAAATTGTAAGAGGTCCCTGGTGTCATGACTTTGCTGGCATTATCGGCTCAGCCATTGTCTTACCAAGCAATCTCCTACTGGGGTGTGATGCTCCCCCACCTGCCCGGTGCCAGGAGTGCTCCGGAGGAGCTACACCAGGGCCCATGGAGGGAGGGGAAGAAGGAGGATGCTTCTCCCAGCCCGCCCGCATGACCTTGGGAGTGTGGAAACGTGTCCTTGCAGCACCAAGAGAGGCTTCCGGGCTTTTTTCCCCTCTCTCCCTTTTTTCCCTTTTTTTTTTTTTTTCTATATGCCCGTTGACAGTGTCATCTCTCAACTTGATAAACTTGTCAGAGGGAGCTCGGGGAAAGTGTGACACAGAGGTTGGAGTGATTGCTGAGTATGCAGGGAGAAGAGGCTGGAGAGTTGCGGGAGGCATCGGGACATTAGCCTGGGGGCAGGCAGATGTTCTGGGGCGCTTGTGGCTCGTGGCCGACTCGCACCATCCCCACAGCACAGTCTTAGGGACCAGAGGCTGGGAGGAAGGTGAGGGAGCTCCACGGACCCGAGCATCATGTGCGTGGATGGCACCAGCCAAGGGAGTGTGTGTGGCTACGTGTGCACCAGTGTGCGGCACTGTGTACCGTGTACACGGCTCACGTGGTGGCCTCTCCCCAAGACAGGCTGGGTGTGTCTGGGGTGGGGGGAGCAGCTGGACGTGACGGGCTAGGGGGAGAGTGCATGAGCGCTCTGTGGATAAGGCAGGCTGGAAACCATGATGTAGGAGCTTCTTCTAAACCCTTCTACCACTTCCTCCCTGAAAGGTTTTTTCAGATGCTCATCTGAAATCCATAATCATCCATAACCATGGAAGTTTACACTAAAAATTATCCTTTGTGTTTAGGGGTAAGTTAGCGATCTCTGTATTCCCAAGCCTGACACAGTGCTTTGTATGTCACTGGCATTCTGTTGATATTAATCAAACAAATGCTGATTTGACGGATGAAACCCAGAACCTCATTTTGCCGGACCTAATTTGCTGGGGTGTGGGGATAATCCACATTTGGTGAGTAACATGGTAAGGTTGGGGTATGAATTTGAATACCAGCTCTGCCCAAAGCACCCTTCCTCCCCAATCCTCAGTTTCCTCATCTGTACAATGGGAGACCTGAAAATGCATTACAGAAGACATCCAATATTATAATTTCTAGACAAAAACCCAAAATGCTGTTATGGGGATCAGTGTGACAATGCAAGGAAAGGACATTTGAAGATTGCAAGGCACAGTACAAATTTAGGACGGTCCTGATCTCTCAACTAGGATAGGTTCCCTTGTTCTGGGCCCCTACAGCACTGCATACTTACCCTCTTGTACACTTAACAACCTGCCCCACCTTCATTTTTCTCTCTGGAGGAAAGGACTTGGCGATTTGCCAATGGAACAGGTGTCTTCTTTTTCCTGTACTGTCTAATAGTATAATAATCTTCCATCCCAGTGCCTCTGCGTGATTAGAGCACATCTCAGGTGCTGCCTTGAAGAGTTAAGGCCAAGAAATTCACCTCACCTGGGAAGTGCAATAATTGCTTTATGGTGCCCTGCGTAGAGTGTGATATTTATGTTATAAAATAGGATTAGGTCTAAAAATAAGGGAAGTTGTCGGCACTCAGGATTATTGATACAAATGTGAATGACAATACTGGCAGCTGATGTGAAGAGCTCCGGTTGTGTCCAGGTTTCTAAACAGAGAGGGAGGTAAAATTAATAAATTAAGTCATTGACAAGACCCAGGGAGGGAGGGAATTATCCTCTGAATTCACCGGATCACCTTCTCGGCCTTCACATAAAGAGAACTACATGTTGGAAGCACAGAGGAACTAAAAACACACACCAAACAGAGAGAGATGAAACTGCTAGTATAATTAATATATTAATTAATTGAGCCATTGATGAGCTCTATGCGGTCAAATAATACAAATGAAAGTAACTCCGTTATTATTATTCACAGATTACCCAGGCTCGGTCAATTATAACAGCAGAGTTGGGGTTGTCAGCACCGTGGGGTAGGAAAGAGCACAGGAAATCCAGAAGCTCGGGGTCTCGTTCCCAGTTTTACATCAACCAGCCTCATGACCCCTGAGCCTCAGTTTCCTCAACTGCAAAATGAGGGGGTTGGACCAGAAGACTTCTAAGCTCCCATCCAGTTTTGACATTCTGCAGTTCAAAATTGAATAAAATGTCTCTGGTCTTTGTTGGTGCAGAAGCCACTTGTGGACTCCGCAGTGCGTGTGTCGCCATTTTGAACATCAATGGCCTTTGTCTGGGAGAGTGTTGGCTACTGAGCAGCCTGATTAATAGAATGCAAGATCACAGGGCCTACTGTTGTCACTTTCTTCCTTTCCACAGCACTTCTCTCCTTAGGGAGCTAAATAAGACTGGTCAGTTTTGCTTTCTTTTTTATTTTCTGGTTTTTATCTACACCTCCAGCGGAGATTTTGGTTTTTCATTTACTTTCCCTGCAGGTTTCAATCTTACCCACCCCCAAAACAATATCCTCCACCCTGTTGCACGAAATAAAAGAAAAGCTTCAAATTGGCTCTGCCTCCTTAAGCTTTGGGAAACTTTTTAATGTGCTGGTCTGCAAAACCTAAATTTGGGGCCTGCACTATTTGGCGGTGTCTCTTTGCCTCAGAGGAATCTTCTAGCTTTTCTCCCTTTCAAAGCACCTGGGTCCACACAAATGCTCTCGAAGAGAGAGCTTTTTTTCCCCCCTTAGCAAAAATTCAGGTCTGCCACCAGGAAAGAAGAGGTTTTTCTGTGGAAATCTTCCTCATGCTGGTTATAAAGCCACTCACATCTCAGTATGAACTCTGCTAACTCGCTCCGTTGTCTTTGTGAGTGAGAAGCGAAATCCACACAAAGGTATAAAGAGCTGATCCATAGAAAGATTGCTGTCTGGATTTCCATTGGACGGCAGCTTTCCGATGACTGCATCTTTGCTGCAGACAGCTGTGCAATTGAAACAACAGCAGGACTCCAGATGTGCTGGGACTTGCTAGGCAACAGACTTAGAAGTTTGGCCAAATCAGCCCCAGATAATCACCAGAGAAGGAAACAAAAAAAAAAAAAATTCAGGGCTGGTCCAGAGCCTTTGTGTTATTCAGGAGATAGGGGATTAGCCCAGGACAGAGGTGGAAAAAGTTGCAATGGAAGGTCTACTTCTTATACAATATGTGAAGTCTTTTCTTTGGCTATAAGAAACTCTCATCGGATCATCGAGCTGACAGCACCTACCTACAGAGGTAGCATAGCATACTAGCCAGAAGTGTGGGCTCCTGAGTCTAGCCAATCTCAGTGTGAATCTTGGCCCTGCCTCTAACTAGCTGCATGACCTTGAGACTATTTCGTAGGATTTATGCTTGCAAAGCAATTAGAACATGCCTGACACACTTAATCATAGCAGCCCCTTCTTTTACAAGGAGGAATTTAACAAGCAGCAAGACACCGTAACTAGATCAAGCTCAAACAGCTAGTAGGTAGTAAAGATTAGTCTAAAACCCTGTTCTCTGAACTCCAGTTCAGAGTTCTTCCCATGACACCAGCATCTCCAAATTCACTTGACTATAAGAATCACTTGGCTGAGTAACTCTTGAATAGAATCTGCAATGTGAATACTAACCAAATGCCCCAAGTGAGTCTTAAAATGGAAAAGATGAATTTGAGAAAGATCCTCACCACCGTGCCTAAGATGGAATTTTTCAGAGAAAGACTCTGGTTCCTCATATCTCTTCTATACCCAGAGAAGATGGAAAAAAACCCATTAATCTCCAGAGGTTACAAGGACCCCAGAAAGTAATCTAAAGAGTTCTTGGTGATAGTCTTTGAGTAAACAAAGTAACCAACTTTTCACAGAATTTTTAGGAGAAACAAAATATGTTTGACTCTCCCTGTGTGGTCTCTAATAGCAATGATTGAGAAGGCTCATAATGGTTCTCTATTGGGCATATTTTAGTGAGATCAGACAGCTTTGGGGTGATCTAGCTTTTCCTGGGATTTTGCTACAAATCAGGGAGCTATTTGGGGCTTGTACATTTCAGGCATTCAAAGGAGAACACAGAAAAAGGGCCCCTCAGGTGGGAACAGTAGAGGAACAGATGGCAAAAAATGTTCTTGGTGTCTCTTGAACATTAATGTCCTGGAAACTTTGTTTTAACTTTCGGTTTTTATGGTTACTTTGGGCAACCACAAAGGATAACAGAACTGTGGTGGCGGCTATGCTGCAAGAGGAGAAGCACGTGTCCTAAAGCATTTTAGGTACAAAGGCAGGTGGCTTCAGATCGACTGCAGGTTACGAAATGGAAAAGCCCATTGTCGTTTCGGACTTTGCAGGGAGCCAGGAGTAAATAATACTTCTCATATAGCTTTAGCCCCGTGCTATCTTAATTGCAATCTCTGGTGAGATTTGGAGTTATGCGTTTTTAACAAGCAAACCATAAAATAAGGTTTAATCTCCCCAGAGCCCTGGAGTTAATTTATCTGTCCACAGGCTAAGATCTTTTTAAAGGTTAAGAATGCTTGGGTTTTCTTTCTAGGTCTTTGGGTTGGCTGGAATGCCTGCAGGTGTCTCCTATGGCTGGCGGCTGGAATCTAGCTTTCATCAGGGCTAAAGACCCAGCCTCTCGGGATCCCTGCTATAAGAATCAGGTGTTAGATTCAAGACCTGGACCTTGTTCTGATGGAGAGGAATTGATATTCCTTAGGACTGTATCTGTGGCAGAAAATACACACTATTTATCCTCAGAAGAAAAGGCATTGAGTCTTTGTTCTACAATTAAGAACTATGGGATTTAGGGGAAATTACTTAAATTCTCTGAGCTTCAGTTTCCTCATCTGTAAAATGGGCATAATAAAATCTACCCTAGAGTTTTCATATGTGTTCTGTAAACATTAAATAGTATGTGGATGGCTTTTTTTTTTTTTAATGGTAAAGCACAAATAGTTGTTAAACTAACTTCTTACCTACCTATTCATCCAGGTGGAATTTGCTTTGTCAAAAAAAAAAAGGACTTTTCCATAAAGCCATGCCATGGAGAGAAATTCCCAGGTATTCAGAGCACATTTAAAACCCAATCCTGGCTCTCAGCTGGGCAGCACAGATTCATTGCCAAGATATAAAGAACGCAGGTTATCACACGGGCCTTGGGTCTAGCTGCCTTGCAGAATAGATATACAGTTGGCCCTCCGTATCTGTGGGTTCATTCATGGATTCAACTGACTACAGATAAAAAATATTTTTAAAAAATGAAGCTGTACTGAACATGTACAGACTGTTTTCTCGTAATTATTCCCTAAACAATATAACAACTATTTACATAGCATTTACATTGTATTAGGTAGTACAATTAGGTGATTTAAAGGATGTGTGTAGGTTTCTTTTACAAATATGACATCATCTTACATCAGGGATTTGAGCATCCGTGGATTTTGGTATCTGTGGGAGGTCCTGGAACCAATCCCCCACGGATATGGAGGGAAGACTACACATATGTAATCTCCACCACTCAGTTCAGCAGGACCACTTGCCCAGGTCGAAGCACCTATCCTGCCCTTGCAGATTTCAGGGGGATGCAATGGCTGCCCCAGACCTACCAACTGAGGATCCACTCTCATCCATCATGCACAGCTGTACCCCTTGGGGACAAAATAAGGGGAGCCTGCCTTGTACTCAGGGTGGAGCTGAAGAAGGAAGAGCTCTGGAGAATGGATGGGCATAGCCCATTATTTATAGAACACCCTGCAGACTTCCATCACCTGGAATTCATAGCCACCTTGGCTGGCATGTCCACTTCAAGTCCGGTCACACCTGTCCACCTCACTGTCCTTCCCAAGGCACCGCACCCTCGTCCCTTGTCATGCTTGCTATCCTCTGCTTTGATGACTCTTCTTCCTGGATCTCCTTTCCCTTTTATTTCCTGCCAGCTCATTTTACTGTTCCCTACAAGATCTCAAACGTAAGGCCACCTCTTTCAGAAAGCCTTCTCAGATGAGCCCCATCCCATCCTAACTCTCATCACCCTTTTCCTGCACATCCCTTGGCATTTGTATATTTGGTTGAGTTATTATCGTAACCCTTAATCAAAGTCAGCATGGCCAGGGATGCAGGTGGTGCTTAACCAAGGGACCTTGGGAAAAGCAGTCTGTCTTCCATGCCCTGCTCTCTGGCAGCCTTGCTGCACTTGTCCTCAGCAAGGCTACGGACGAGCAGAGGCCAGGTTCGGGAGGTGGGGAGCCAGTGCCGGGGCTCGGGCTTCCTCCTAAGCCACACGGTGAGGTGTGTTTACGTGTCCCAGCTTTTTCAATGGCAAGCCACGTGGCAGGGATGAAGGATTAGGGAGTCTGTGCCAAAAGGGAACAGAATTGTTCCTCTAAAATATAGTTCTAAGCGCATCACTCCATACCTCACGAGTCTTTCCTCCCTGTGACACAAAAACAAAAGTCACACCCTCAGCCGGGTAGACCAGCTCTTGCACAGCTGCTGCTCCCTTCCCTCCCTCACCACTGCCGCCACCTCCCAGCCCCGCCTGAGGCTCCAACAGTACTGTCCTAGTAAAGTACTAGGTGTAGCACACGGCTACACCAGGGACTGCTCCTCCTCAGCACCTTTCATGCCGTTGCTCCCTCTGTCTGGAACATTCTTCTTTTACCGTCTTTCCACCTGCCCAAATGTAATCCAGGCAGCTGAAATGATGCCTTCATGAGGCTTTTATCAGATCTCCCCTAGTCAGAATCAAGTTTGCCTTCCTGATGCTCCCAGAGCATGTTATTTGTTCTCCTCTTACAGGATGCAACCACTTTCTACTAGAGTTTCCTGTATGGATAGCTGCTCCCCTGCCAGGCTGGGAACCTCTGGCATCAGGGATTCTGTCTTCCTTCCTAGCACCTAGTTTAATGCCTGGCATTCAGGACTCACTGAACCAACATGGAGTTGAGTTAAAGTTATTGAATTAAGCTGAAGGGTATCAGGACCCCCCGCCCCCAGCCACCTCCTCCTTCCCAACTCTTCTACAACCCCTAATCCTTTCCTGTCCTTCTCTTCAATCCAGTTTAAGCACCCATTCCCCACAGGCGATGCTCCCTCCTCTTTCTCTTCCTCCTCCTCCTCCTCCTCCTTCTCCTCCTCCTGGTGTTTGCAGCCGAGGCCTCCTCTTGGTGACCTGCTCCTGCCTCCTTGGCCTGAGACAGGAGCCCTGAGCTGCCAAAGTGGGACCAGTGGAAGGGAACCTCTGTCCACCTCGCCTCCCTGATGTGCCTCCTGAAGCGGGGCTCAGCCTTTCCCGTTCACCTTTGTCTGTGGATCTGGAGCTATTTGGGAGACCCCTTGAGACAGCTGCAGAAACAGCAATAATCCAATTAAAGCCTCTGACACCCTGGACTGGTGGCATCTTGGCGGGGAGGCGGTGGACACACGGGCTGTTGCTGGTTCCACCTGTGACATGTGTTTTACTGCCTGTCGATATCTGCAGGGAAAACGCCAGCCGTAAGATTCACAGATAAAAACCAGTGGCCTCTGCCTCCTCCCTGGGGCGTTTTCATGAGAAATTGGTTTCCGTGCAGGGAGGGGACAAGACTCCTTCTTTTCTTTGCCCGCCTAGAGGGCATTTGGAGGGGTTTGAAAGAGGAACACTTGGAGGGAGGGAAAAGGCAAATGAGAGGAGCCCGAAGGGTTTGAAAAGTGGAAAATACCTCCCTGGCCAGGTGAGGCTTTTCAGGGTGAGGGCTGAGCACTCCTGTCTTGACTCTCTCTCCGCTGCCCTCGTTCCACTTCCTCACTTTCTCTCTTTCCTTTCCGGGTCATTGTCACTCTTCCATCTCTGGGCATCTCAGGGGGTCCTCTGAGCGCAAACAAAGCGCAGGAACTGTCCCTTGGAAATTAGAGGGGAAGGACCCACAATCCAACCACTACACCTTTCATCAAGGACATCAAAGCTCATAGCGAGAAGTTGTTGAGGGAGCTGAGCAGTCTCCCAGGAGTGGGCGCAGCTGCTCATCCAACCTCCCTGAGCCAAGGGGCTGCCGGCAGCCCTCTCATTCCCGGTTCTGTCTCCCTCGCCCACCTCCCAGCCCTGCCACCCCAGTGGGCCCCTTCCCAGATGCACCCCAGCCATGTCCTGTGGCCCCCTCACCCACCTGGGGCCAAGGCTCCGGCAGGCTCCGCCTACCCTGCTCCAGGCCGACCTGACCGAGCGTTAGCTGGAAAAAGTTAAACGCTCTTCCCTTCATTATCAGAAAGAGTTTTATTCCGACTGAAGTGAACAATATGAAGAGACACTACAGAGCTCTGGCGGAGGATGAAAAGTTTCTTATATCCACAGAGCCACACTTCAAAGTGTCCTGTGAAAAGGTTCCACTTTAATTAGGGGGAGGAAATTGCCATGTAACTTAATTAATATCAAAAACAGTTTTTTCTTAAATACAAGAAAGAAAGACAGCAACAGAGAGGGGGGGGAAAGGAACTGACAGCGAGTCTGGACAGGCCTGTGCGTGGCCAGCATAATGATATGAATTGTTTCTAATTGCTCCAAACAGGTCTTAGGTTCAGTTAAGAACTCCAAAGCCACAGTGGGTTCTTTGCCACAGTGGAGGTCTTCGTGCTCCATCCCCGACACTCTGGCCTTGACATGAAATAAAGTGAAGACCTGAGATGGTTATCTGGATATCTCAGAAGAGAAATACAGAAATCCTGTTTTATTTCAATTTTCTAAGGTGTATTTGCAGGAAGTGGTTTGGGAGACGGGATAATCTGCTCCTTTACACACTGCCTAGAGCCTTTGGTGGACACTCTCCCTGCTCCGGGCTCCCTGTCTCTGTCACTGTGCCTCACCTTCCTGGCCCCAGCTGCCTTGGGCGACTCCTGGGCATTTCCCGGGTTTCTCTTTCTCTTCAATCAAGCCATCATCTCCCTTCCACCTCCAAACTGTCTCTCAAACCTGTCCTCTTCTCTACTGTCACCGTACACAGAGCTACCTCTTATCTCCCCCAGAGGATTTACAAATAGGCTCTTGACTGGTCTTTTTGTTTTCCCTCTTGCCACTGGAGTCCAGCCTTCAGCCAGCAACCAGAGTGATTGTTTATGAGACACAAAGCCATGTCATTCCTCTGCCCAAAACCCTTTAAAGGCTTCCCATCATTCTTAGAAACAAAGCTTTAAGATTCCTTAATAAGGACTACCAAGGCCCTGTATGATTTTGCCCCCGCCTGACTCACTCATCCTTGTTTTTGACACTAACTGGAGTCTCGATGTCTTTGTCACAGTGTTCCTTCTGTTAGGACCACTGTTCCATACCTCCTCCACCCACTGGATTCCAACCCAACTCACTCCTATTCATGTTTTGAGTCTGACTTCAAGGGTATTTACTCTGGGAAGAGTGTCTCAGAACTCTTCTGAGACACCCCTGTCCACAGACATCTGAGTTAAAGCCCCATGTTACATACTTCCATAGAATACCACACTAAGTCCCAAAACAATAAACGTTGGCGTGGATGCAGAGAGTTAGGAACACTCCTACACTGCTGGTGGGACTGCAAACTAGTGCAACCTCTGTGGAAAGCAATATGGAGATACCTTAAAGATATACAAGTAGAATTACCATTTGATCCAGCAATCCCATTACTGGGCATCTACCCAAAAGAACAAAAGTCACTCTATAAAATAGACACCTGCACTCGAATGTTCATAGCAGCACAATTCATAATTGCAAAGATGTGGAAACAACCCAAGTGCCCATCAATACATGAGTGGATTAATAAAATGTGGTATATGTACACCATGGAGTACTATTCAGCTATAAGAAACAATGGTGATATAGCACCTCTTATATTCTCCTGGATAGAGCTGGAACACATTCTACTAAGTGAAATATCCCAAGAATGGAAAAATAAGCACCACATGTACTCACCAGCAAATTGGTTTCATTGATAAACACCTAAGTGCACATATAAGAATAACATTTATTGGGTGTCAGGCAGGCGGGAGGGGGGAGGAGGGGATGGGTATATGTATATATACTGAGTGCAATGCGCACCATCTGGGGGATGGACACATCTGAAGCTCTGACTCGGGGGGGAGTGGAGGTAAGGGAAACATACGTAACCTAAATATCTGTACCCCCATAATATGCTGAAAAAAAAAAAAAACCATGATCAATTAATTGTTTGGCCAAATACCGGTTTGATGTTTGTCTTTTCCCCTGGCCCATAAGCCAGGTAGAGCAGAGACCACACCTGTTTTGCCACAGCTGTTTGCCCAGGTGCCTACATGGAATCATAGCAAACATTGCTCTCATCTCCATTTGGTCATTTCAATCTCATGGTAAACCAATGAGGTCTCTCACTTTATTCAACCCATTTTACAGATGTAGAATTTGAAGCACAGAGGTCAGATCCTCCCAACGTTACCAGGTAGTAGGCATCTAGCTCCTGAGTCCTGTTTTTCATCACTGTGCTATGCTCACACAGGAGGAACACGATACACAGTTATTGAACAAGGAAGTTGAGCCAGGAAAAATGGATCTAGAAATAGTTGGAAGAGAAGTGACCAGAAGATTCTAGGCATGGCCCATGGACCCAGCCCTCCAACCCATGGAGATGCTCCATCCTACTCAACACAATCTATCTTCAACACCCAGGAAAGAGCCCAGCCCCATGATTCTTACTAGAAATGCCTCTCTATGGAAGGAGCAAAACCTGAGAATGTGTCACGAGAAAGTTAAGACATGGGTTAATCCCAGCAATTTTTCTCTCCTCGTTCTTTGCTCCCAACACAGTTTCTGGTTCACTCCACTTCCTTCAACATAAGGAAATGCAATAAATGTATAGAGCACAGCCATAGTCCCCAAATTGTGCAACAAGGTGTCCTGGGTCATCATAGTGACCCTGCATATCCTTGCAGAATATTTTAATTTTTAAAAAGAGCCACAGATACTCAACAGCTGCCAGACACCAAGCGATACTAACTCAAGGTAGTTGACAGTTTCGACATTAGATCTTATGATTTCCTTTCAATTAGGTCATATCATTTTGAAGGTAGGTTTTCTGTGGTCGTTGTCATAAGAAGTAAGTATTGCACAAAAATCATCATGAAATGGAAAGTGAAAGTGGCGGTGTCCAAGATTTGAGAAGTTGTGCAGTGCCCAACAGGTATACGCATCCCTTTGGTAAGTAATTAAGATCATCTAAGAATGAAATAAAAATGTTTTTTCTTTCAGTTTATGTATTTTTCAAATGGCAACTAAGTTGTTAGGACATTAATACATATAAAGTTGTCTGACCCTAGCTACTCAAAAAAAAAAAAAAAAATGCAACCTTTAGTCCTTTTGGCCTGTGGGGACCTCTGGGGCAGGGTGTCAAAAGTATGATGGCTGAGGTTGACACACTATCATGACAGAGATATTAGACTCCCCTCAAACAGGACCCCCGTGGTAGGACACAACTGTCCCCTAGGGTGATGTCATCTTGACGGATGACTTTACAATGAGTTAAGGAGGAAAGGGAAGAACCAGGCCCATCCAGAGCCAGGCCCCACCGGGCTCCCAACACCCGGGCTTCTCCCAGATGTGTGCACACATCCCTCTGCACACAGAGCCCGTGGCAGCCCAGCCCTGAGACTTGAAGGACAGGTTTGTAATTGACAGTATCTCCGCTGCCCTCTGAGAGCACTGCCTCGAGCCAGAGGTCTCTCCACAACAGCAAAGAAAAGCTTCTTAACTTCCTGCGCTTCACGCAAGGCAGGGCCGTCTGTTATCAGCCGCAGATGGGAGCCTCAGCAGCCGCCCCCGCTGGAGAGCTCGGTGGAAACAGGCTTGGCAGGTGGACAAAACGGACAAGATGACAAGCGCTGTTAAATAGCAACCCGCAGGTTGTTGTAACACATGCTCGGGACCTTCGTCCTCCTGGGCTCGCCGGCGCCCAGGCACGTGGACTGCATCGGAGGACGCAGCAGCGCCCCTCACCATCCCTGAGGCTCCCCTGCGGCCACCTCGTCCTCCCCAGGCTTCTGCAGAAACAGGAGCACTTCCGGCCCTCCTATGCTGTCTCCTAGGGGGTCTTCCCCTTCAAAGCCTGGGGTCCTCCCACGGAGAGAGGCAAAGCCCCACCGGAAGGGAGGCTCTCGGTTTATTTCAGGCGCATGTGTTCACTCACTCATTCCTATATGGGGGCCTATTCACCTTTCTCGCATCCTTTTTCTCAAGAATCTGGTGGGATGTGCTCCAGCCCTGCACACCCCGAAAGGTACTAAATGGAATGAGGTGAGTGGTTGGGGGCCCTTTGGAGGTATAGGGTCCTCCCTCCCACCACCCGATGGGCTGATGTGTTGAGGTTTCTAATTTCCAGAAAAGGTGCTGTCCTGTTAGCCCCTTCTAACGTTCTCCCTTCTCCAATCCAGGAGGGCTTAGGGAAAGCTGCGGAGGCCCTCATTCTCTCCCCGCCCCACCTTGAAGGCCCTGGGTCTACCTCGTCGAGGGAGGCAATCCCGGGCCAGCCTCTCGCCCTGGGTCGCCCCAGAGCCTGCAGCCCAGATCTGCTTCCCGCCTGGCGCAGACACGGGGGAAGGGAAAGGGGGCGGCAGCTGCGGGCAGCTCCCCATTCAGGCGGAGGCTGGCAGCCCGGCAGCCCCCCGGAGCGGACCCGCTACCGGGACTGTGTCGCTAGCTCCTTTCATCCGAGCCAGCGATGTCTGTCATATCGTCGTCCCCTCAGCTGTAGGACTTACTATAATTTCATACAGTTCTGTAGACAGATATTGAAAAGGCATCTGGAAAAATTGATAGCATATCAAGGCAAAGACTTCACAAAAGTCATTTTTTAAATGTCCAGCTATAGGTACCAGCGTACAGTCTTCACGGGCGCACGGCAAGGTCCCCAAAGGCCTTTTTCCTGATCTTAGAGCGCCCCCTTTGGAGAGGATGCTCCTATTGCAACTGGCAGTGCCAGCTCCCCTTACCTTTGAGGAGCTCTGGGATGAGTGGGAGAACTTGGGAAAGGTAAGGGATGGAAGGGAAAAGGGGAAGGGGAAAGGGTGAAGAGGGGAGAGAGAGATGGAGCTGACCTCCAGGATGTACCTTCCAATGTGCCGAGAGCTATGCTATGCACTCGACATACACAATCTCACAAAAGCCTCACACAGAAAATCAGCAGATGACACCGTTTAAGGAGCCTCCCTACACAGGACACACAAGCTGCCAGGGCCACCGTTCTCTGCCAAATACAGTGCACACAGTTTGTGACCCACAGACGTTCCCTCCCTATCTCACCTGCTGGACTCACAATGAGAGGAAACAACCGCATTCAAGGCATTGACACTTGAAGTTTTGGGGGGCGTTGGCTGGAAGCGGAGAGTACACTTAAAGTAACTAGTCAAGGGCAGGTTTTACCAGCGTTCATGTTCCCTGCATTTTCATCATGCTTTGCTTCCTCCCCGCTGTCAGTGAGAGTGAACAGGTGACAGCTGCCACAGCACGAAGACAGCACCGGATTTAAAATAAACAACATGCTCTGGCACAATAGGGCTTGGCCTCCGCATGGATTGGTCAGTGAGGGAAAAGCTGCTGGGCTTTAGGTTTTGATCGGTATCCAGGAGGCAGCTTCAAGGCAGCAGAGGCACTACCTCGTACAGTAGTTAGGGCTCTCCAGAGAAACAGAACCGATAATACATACAGACACATCTATGTGTGTATTTATGTAACATGAGGAATTGCCTCACATGATTATGGAGGCTGAAAGTCCCACGACCTGCCGTCTTAAGCTGGAGACTGAGGAAAGCGGATGATGTAGCCCAGACCAAACCCCGGGCTGAGGACCAACAGTGTGAGTTCCAGCCTGAGGGCAGGAGCAGGTCAGAGAGGTCTCAGTTCCAGCAGAGAGAACCAACTCTCCCTTCCTCACCTTATGCTCTGTTCAGGCCTCAGCAGATCAGATGACGCCCACCTACACGGGGGAGGGCCGTCCACTGACTCGAACACTCATCTCATCTGTGAACACCCCCACAGACACACCCAGAATAACGTTTAGTCAAATGCATGGGCACCTCCTGTCCCAGTTAGGTTGACACATAAAATTAACCATCATACCAGGTGATGACACGAAGAAGAACAGAGAGCTAGTCCAAAGTGTAGGAAGAAATCCAGGATCTTGGGCTGAGAAGCCGAGTTAGGAGCCAGATGGGTGGCCAAACACTGGAGACAGGAACAAAGAGAAAAAAGGCAGTTCTTTGAAAGGATCATTGAATGAGAACTTTGTGGAGTCACGGGCAAAGTGGAAGCTCTTATCTGGAAGTCTCTTAAAGACACGGCTATTTGTGTGAGTCTGGGAGTGCAGAGACCCACGGGAAGGGCTGTGAGTGCTTAGAATGGGCTGAGGTAGGGATGGGTGAGGAGGGCTTCAGACTGAACTCAAGGCTCTGTTTTGGAGTCTCCTGAAGGAGCCTGGGATGAGAAGAGAGGAAATTGCGAACTAAAGAATCTCCTTGGGTGGCAGTTCATTGCCCCGTGGGACTGTACTTGAGTGGAAGCCTGGCTCCCCTACTGCTTCGCGGAAGGGAGTGAAGCTCAGGGCTAGTGTGCTGAGATCGCCTCCCCTGTTCCTCTGCCTCCACACCCCCTGCCTTCAGTCCTCTCAGCCGCACGAGGGTAGATTCAACTTCGAATAGTAGAGAAGGCTCAGAAGGGTATTTGCATGCATGTCCTCCCCAAATGAGACCCTGGAATGCCAGGAGGAGAGCGATAGTGAAAGGTCTTCAAAATACCATGATGCAGAGAGACGGGAGATTAGGTTGGGATGATCTCCAGGGGGCGAGCCTGGTGCCTGCTTCTGCTCCTTGAAGTGCTCAACCCCTGTTTCTGTCTGGTGACTGTCTTCATGAGCCAATCACATCAGTGGGGGAAGACAGAGAAGGTGGAACTATTTTTAGAGGGGCAAAGAGTTGGGGTTCTTCAGAAGGACCTTGCTGGGGAACCAGACGTGGTGTAGGAGTCATAGTCTTTCCCGCCTCTCTGCTTGACCCAACGAGCTGAGTTGGCCTGAGTACCATTCTGATAAAGCTGAGGTCACTATTTGAGCCCTACATGGGCAAATTAGCCCTTCAAAGAAGAAAGCACTATTCCAAAACTCTGGACACCCAGAACCTCACCTATTAAATGTAAGACAATAAGTACTAACTAATATTGTTGAAAACATTGTTTATCACCCAATACCTCTTAAATGAAGTGCTACATGAGAAGTTCCTTTAGGACAATTTTTTTTTTAATTTCCTAAGAATAGAGGATAGTGGGACAGTACATTTCCCCCTTTTAAGTGATGAATAGTACTGTGTTTCCTTTTTTGCCTTCACTACTGGGAAGCTCCAATCAGATAGTGTGTCAATTGCAACAAACGTGTTAGTTAATCCTTTGGATTAATATATTTATTAATTTTCTTCTTCTCCAATCCTGATGTCTCTTTTTGTTTTCTACTTAGTTGTCTTATCTTAGATATCCTTTGTTTAAGCTTTTCAAACCATCTTAGGAAAGAAGTAGATGTTTCTATAAGAGGCAACAGACTATTTGCTACACATTCATGACCACAGCTAGAAAAACCAGGCAAAGGGTCCATTTTCCTGGCAGGAGCCCCCATTATATGAACGGCATCTTCCAAGATAAAGGACAGTCTTCTGTGCTCCTCCCCTGCCTCTTCCCCTCCCACCACCCTCACAAGGACAAAGTGTCGAGGGCATTCTTTAATCTCCTCTATTTTAATTGGCGAGAGAAAGTGGTGCCACTCATCAGTGCTCTAAGTTGGAGGGATTTAATTAGATCTAATGACCAGATAAATGGAGAATTCTGAATGAGGACCTTTGGGGACTGAATGGTGTGAAGAGGACTATGCTGCTATATTTTCCTGCATTCATTACCGTGGCTAAGGCCACAATGGAAAGAGAGGCAGGGCACTAGCAAGAGTGATGTGTGGAGGCTATTGAGAGCAGGGTGGAAGTGAGGACAGAGGGTCCTTCTTGGGGCCACGGTGACAAGGCACTCAGACCAAAGGGTGAGGTGGGAGTGAGAACTCCCAAGGATGGATAGATTTGGACCCACCCACTGCCCCAATAATCCTTACTCTTAGTTGATCCTCCATTCCCATTGGCTTGTTTCCCAGGCATTCTGTCTCACTATGACCCCGGCATCTTTCTCACCTTTGCGGAAGGCCAGGAGCCTGGTCCTAGGATGGGTAGAGCTGTTCACTTGTCAGGCTTCCACCGAGCTGTTGCTGAAAACAACCTGCCCGCCTTTGACAAGGCACCTTTATCTAGCATGAGCAGGATCATTTTGAATATCCTTGCGCTGTCACTGAGGGCCTAGAGTGTCAGAGAGTTCTCTTCCCTCAAAGATCATCTGACAGAGTTAGTATTCTAGTCCCAAGAGCCCTGAGGGAAAAGTTCTGAGGGTGGGGAGGGAGTGTGGATACAGGGAACGAAGTCAGTTTTCAACTACTCCAGATCTGACTCACTCCCAAAGGGAGCTGGATGAATTTCTCCCTGAAGAAAGGTCAGTCAAAGCTGCAAGTCTTGAGAACAGGAGAGAGAAGTTTTATGGAGTATCCACCATATGTCAAGCATTTGGTCAGATACTCATCTGTAATATCACTTAATTCTTATAACGTTAGAGCCTGGTACACAATATGTCCTTAATAAGTCTATGAAAAACAGATGAATAATTAAATTACCCCAAGAGATATCACAGTCCTTATTTCACAAAAGAGAAAACCAAGGCTTAGGGAAAATAAAGCTTGCCAAAGTTTACACAGCACTGGAGTTTGGATTTGAACCTAGGTCTTTCTATCTGATGCCAAAGATCAATCTCTTTCCAATTTGACATGAGTGCAAGACATTGACTACAGTCCTCTGTGAGTCCCTTTCAAACTAGGTTTCTGGATAATTTTATCGCATTAGACCTCAGTTTGCTCACCTATAGAATGGACTGGTTGGGGCAGTGCTTTGTGATGAAGGAAGCAGCTGCTGTCTTTTCCTAGAGATCTAGTAGAGCTGAGATCATTTGTATGGAGATGTGGCCCACCTGTCCTCTAAATCCAAAGCCCTGCATCTGGTGATAAATAGCATTAATGCGATGCTAACTCTATATAGCTCTCTGCCCCAGGAGATGAATTTACATATGTGCTGAAAGTGCTTCAGCAGTGCCCAACAGCAATGCTTTATTTCACTATCTCTGGACACCTGGTAGCAGCTCAGGCCATTAAAGAAGCATTGTGTGTGCTCACGTGTGCGCGCACATACACACGCACACACGGTGCACTGCAACCACTCTGGAAACAGTGCAGCAAAAGACAGATGGGGAGGGGGCAGGAGGGACCCATTTACAAGTATCAATGGCAACCAACCCCTTGTTCCAACTCTCTGTGAGGTTCTAAGAGGTGCAAAAAGGACCTGCCAGGGTCATCTCATCCTGCTCTGCCTCAGAATTATTCAGATGAAAGTAGAGTTTAGGGATGACGTGACCAAACTGTTGTCTCCATCTTCTGCTTTAGTTTGGCCAAGGAAAGACCATTTTAGGTTTCAAGTTAAAAATATGTTAGTCAATGAGCCTCATGCTATTGCCCAAAAGTACATTGCTCACCTCTCCCTAGAATAATAATCGTTAACTTTCACTGAGCAAATTATTATGTTTCAGGATCCGTGCTGAGGGCTTCACATAAATTATGCCATTGAATTCTCACAACAACTCTATGAAGTTTTACTCTTATTGTGCTCATGTTGCAGATGAGAAAATTGAGGCTTAGGAGATTAATAACATGTCCACAGCTACTCAGCTAGCTAATAATTAGTAAAAGAAGGTGTGAACCCAAGTCTGTCTGAGCTGTAATCACT
>NW_012151951.1:14415563-14422238 GCF_000956105.1 Propithecus coquereli | reverse complement strand
TAGATCTCAGAGAAATCAATTAATCAACTCATAAATACCAGCTGACCACAGTCATGTGCCCAGAACTGTGGTAGTTTCTATGTAGAACTTCAAAGAGCTCACAAGTTAATTGGAAAGAAAAGAATAACATGTATTAAATAACTAACTACCAAACTGTTTGGGACTAACTCTGGTCACAGTGAGAGAAGGAAAATCTCAGTGTAAATCCGAACGGTGAGAGATGCCTTCACAGAGGAGGTGAAATCAAATGAGGTCTTAAAGGAAGGCCGAGGACATGAAGAAGGGAGAGGAAAAGACACTGAGAAGAATGAAGGGGAGGGGGAAAACAGAGAAGGGAGAGGAAAGGGAAACTTGGGGAAGAAATAATGAAGGAAAAAGGGAAAGGGAGGGAATGAAGGGAGGAGAGGACTGAAGAGGGAAGAGAACAGCCCGAATAGAAGAATCGAGCATCTGCAGAGAAAGAGGCTGGAATAAACCTAGAGGGGTTCGGTTAGAAGGCTGTGGATGCAGAGTCAGAATTATATTCTAAGCTAAGGAGTCTAGGTATGATGCTTCTGTTAGTTGGTTCAGGATAGGGGATTGTCACAAAAGAAGTTTTGATCTGTAGCAGTTTGAAGGGTGGCTGGGAGGGAACCAAAAGCAGAAAGTAGAAAGCCCAGCTCAGAGCCTCCCTGTGACCTAAGCCATGTTCATGACCACCTTCCTTGCAAGCACCCAAAGAAGAGGGGTCATTTGAGGTAAAACTATAGGACTTGGGATATTAGGAAGAAAACGGGGAATGAAGAAGAAGAAAAAGTCAAAGAATCCTACAACATTCTACCAGTCTGGGAAACCGGAAGAAAAATCATGCCTCTGAGAGTGAAACATGGAGGGTCTGTGGAGAGGAAGTGTGATGATTTTAAGTTAGAATGTGTTCGTTGGAGGCGATGATGAGTCACTCGATCACGAAGATCGTAGGAGCAGCTGGGATGATGAGGCTGAAATAGCCGGGACAAGGTTGGGGCTGGAGATGTGCACGTGAGGTAAGTGCAGGGGGTGACGGCCAACAAGCTCTTAGAGGAAGAGGATGACGGACACAAGGACAAGACTACAGAACGGTCCTTAGAGAATCCTCACAAGGTCAAAGGCAGGAGAGAAATGGACCTTTAAAGAAGACAGATAAGGGGCAATCCCAGAGGATAGGAGGAGAACCCCAAAATCAAAGAAGGAGGGAATAATGAAGAATGAGGGAGCGGTGAATAGTGCCCCCCTGCAGAGATCAAGAATAATGGAGTGGAGAACAGATACTGTGCATTAGCTCTAGACTACTGCAATAAAGCAAGTCACACAAACTTTTTAGTTTCTTATTGCATATAAAAGTTATATTTACATGATACTGTAGTCTATTAAGTGCGAAATAGCATTATGTCTAAAAAGACGTACATACGTTAATTGAAAAATATTACTGAAAAATGCTGACACAGAGACACAAAGTGAACACACACTATTGGAGAAAGGGCACTGATAGGCTTGCTCCATGCAGCGTTGCCACAGACCTTCAATTTGTAAAAAACACAATATCTGCAAAGCACAATAAAGTGAAGTGCGATAAAATGAGGTATGCCCGTATGTTTTACAAAGGGGCATTTCAGTCTAATTTGAGAACAAATGTCAGCTTATGTGAAAACCGACATTGGGATATCAGGAAGTGGAGACATCGGCAAAGACCATAAGCTTGAAGGGTTTACCAGGAAAAAGGAACAGGGGAAATTATAAGCTATAACAGGATCAAGCACAGGGCTTTCTGAGATATGGAGACTACAGCTCATGGAGAGAAAACAGCTGAAACTGTGAGAGATGGAGGAACTAGGTGTATTTTGTAGAAGCAAAATCCCAGAGCGGATGGGGTCCAGAGTTCATGTGAAGCAGTTATCTTTAAATGAGAGAAAAGAAACCTCTTCCTTTGAAAATAAAGGGGAAAAGTCCACTTCAGAGACAAGGCTTTTACGAGGTGAGAATGAGGGTACATGAGATGTTCACAAAGATGGCTTTAATCTCCCACTGATCTGAAATGGCTGCGTAGCATGAGTAAGAAAGAAACCTTTGATGGTTTAAGTTACTGAGCTTTTCAGATTGTTATTGCATCATAACCTAGCCTATCCTGACTGAATACGAGGAGAAAGTTGCCTCCTGAGATTAGGACAGCAGGGAGGAATTGGGGTTTTAAGGAACAAAAAGGTTATGAAATAAAAACTGGATAATATCCAAGTGATTTTAAAAAAATACTTTTCCCAACATGTGTTGTAAAAAATTTCAAACCTACAGAAAAGTTCAGAAACTGGTATAATGACCACCATAAATCCTTCACCCAGATTCACAAGTTGCTGACATTTTGCCACATTTACTTTGTCTTTTTGTATGTAATATATGTGGACACACACACACACACACACACATCCCCCTTTCTTTCTTTCTCTCTCTTTTATTTTCAAATTTGAAAGTAAGTAGCAGACATCATGGCATGTCACTCTGAGCATTCTGCATGTCCTCTAAGAAGGACTCTTTCCCATGGAACTAAAATACCACTATCATATCCAAAGATTTTAATATTAATATAATAATTATATCTAATGTACAGTTCATATTAAAATTTTCCCAATTGTCCTTAAATTTACCTCCTAGGTGTTCCCCCTCCCCCATTTATGATCACACACTACATTTGGCACGTATGTGAAGAAGGAAAGCAGTGAGGTAGGCTGGGAAGAATATGGGTAGCCTCACTCTTTAACGAGCCAGATTACCACTGTGGGGAAACAGGAGTTATCAGGTGTTAAGACAACGTGCTTGGTTGGAGAGCACACACCTTCACCTGAGATCACTGGTAAACGTATCATGGCGATGATGGTGATGATGATAAAAAGGAAGATGAATGGTGCATCTCATCAAAGGAAAAATGACAATTTTCAGATACCAGTGGATCAAGAAAGAAAAATTAGAAATAAGATTTTGTAATGAAAAAATTAATACTAATTAGACTCTTTATACCCTACCAAAAATGTTTAATTACCATGCATTAAATAATCAGTCATTAAATCTATGTGAAATTGATTTGTTCTAAGTTCTCTACACATATATGCTCAATTCGCAAGTAGCATGAACGACTCCTCCCAACTTTAATTAATTAGAGTTGACATTGGTGATGGGACATTTATTTACGGACCAGGTGCAATTAAAGAGGAATGGGCTATGTTCACTCTAGAAAATATTAATATTAAAAGGAATTTAAGATATGAGTGCTTGAGAAACTTAGAATCTCAGAGCCAGATGTGACCTTAGTGGTCACTTGTTTCCGTGGCTTCCTTTACATCATGAGGATCTATATAGCAATAAAGTCAAGCCATACACTGTTCCCAATATTCCAAACTAGCTAACTGAAAAGCTAGATTTACTTATGATAAGGCTGCTAAGGCTAGATAAAATACCAGCGCTTTTTGTTTTGCCTGTACTCTTTATGGTAACATTGGTTATCTTCTGCTGACTAGATACTCCAATTAGCACTTAAATATATCTTTGATTTAAAAAAAAAACAACAAATTAATTTTACTTTTATCAGTGAGTTTATTTGGTAGAAGAAGTTTGTCAAAACAAAGGGAAAGAAGAGGGTGCTGAGGGAACCCATAGTAGAAGTCCTTAGAGTAAAAAGATAGAAAAGCACTATTCTTGCCCCAAACTCTCATTTTATAGACGAGAAGATGGCCCAAACAGCACAGCTAAGTTCATGCAGTTACTTAATAGAAGTAATTAACAGCAATCCTTCTAGCATATCAAAGGTTAGTTGAGGAATAAATTTGGTGAGCTAAAAGGGAAATGTCCCTAGTGAGAGCAAGTTTCCAGCAGGGAAGCCAGTCAGCAGGCTGGTGTAGTATCCAAGAGTGAAGATGGTGTCCTGATTTCAAGCAGTGGGTGTAGGAGGCACAATCGAAAGCTGCAGTGACTGCGTGGACACCGGCTTGGGCTCATGAGAATGGAGGAGAAGGAACAAAAGCACCACAAACAACATTCGCGTTTCTGAACAGCAGCTTTTGAATGAGCCAGGGAGCTCATTGTTGAAGCAGGGAGCACAAGAGGATAAATAGCGCTGAAGACAAACATTAGGAAACGACCTCAGAAGGCCTGGGAAGGCTAAGATCCTAAGACCGGCTTCTGGTCCAAAGATGTCAGGGTATTTCTAAAGCGGGGGACCAGAAGGTTAGGGAGTACTCCCAGCCTGACAGCTAGTTGTGTGCCAGCTGTTCGAAGCCCTGCTGAAGGCAGACGCCAGGGGTCAGTGCAAGCCCGACTTCCCCGTACGGTAGCACTGAGGTCCCCTTCCTTCAGTGTCTGTTCATTACCAAGAGAATTTAAGAGAACTCTAAACGGCAGATTCGTTTATGATAGCAGCATTTACAAGCAGTTGTAATTATGGTGTATGGAAAACAATTATTCCCTCCTAAAATTGCTCTTTTAATTTTCTCTTATTTGTCCCATAGTGAATGTTAAATAAGCCTCATTGCCTCACAGACTGCCTCAGATATGTGCACCAAGGCTCCTAAGCATCAGGCTGGGAAAGACACATCACACTCTAACCTGCACACGCACATGCCCAGACACACACACACACACGCACGCACGCACACACATGCACTCACATCAGGGACAAGCTCTGGAACAAGTATACATGGGTCCCCCGTGGGACTTCCCAATACAGCCCACCCCACCCACAGCACGCAGAGATGCCTAATGTAAACACCCTCCCCACCTACCCGGAAAGCACCCATCATCCCCCTCAGGAGGCACCTCCTCTATGAAACCTTCCCCTCCAGCACCTCCACACAGACCTGGCTAATCCCATCTGTCTTTGTTGTTACCATGTTTCCTGAGCAGATATTTATCCCCCATGAAATGTCCATCTACTTTGTTTACGCATCTGTCTTTACACGTGAGACCTTAAGCACCTTGAAGACTAGGACCTTACCTTATATGTCACCATTCCCCAATGTCTGACACATAGAAAAGCTTAATAAATCAGTTTCAGGTTAAATAAATGAATGATTAAGCATAAGAGGACTGGGGTTAGGGTGTGTGGAGGGAACAAGGAAGAAGGCAAGGACAAAAACATGAATGAAGACATTTGGCGTGACGGAAAATCACAAGGGCCTGACGTGGTCTGGGGTTCCCTAGCGAAGCAGTGGCTGAGATGCTGGGAAGTCTGGGTGAGACTGAACTGTGGGGTGCCCTGGAGGTCGGGCTCTACAGACAAGTCACAGAAGACCACCGTAGATTCTTGTCCTGGTAATTACGAAAAGAGCTGATTTCTGCTGAACAGACTGTTCTGCTAATGAAGGCCACAAAACTGAGTGCCTTCCCAAAATGTTTGTTTGCAAATAGCTTAGTTTCCATATTTCCAACCTCTACCAAGAAATGTGGGAAAGAAAGTGGGTGTCAGGAGCTGAATTTACTTGCTTTCCAAGGGCTTCTGTTACAGTGTAGAACCTTTGCAGAATTGCACCCCACTTCAAAATGTCTGAGATCTTTGCGAGGGCTCAAGGACAGCACACAGTAGGGGTCTCTGACTGTATTTGACAAGAGAATCGGTGTCCTCAGAATCAGATTCTGGGACAGATGGGTGGGGGTGAGAAGCAAAACACATCTTCACAATCAGGAGCAATGACATTTAATAAAGTGATTAGGCAGTGACATTAAATAAGTTCTCAGGCCATCTTGGAGTGATTAATGTGGGTGGATGGAGGCCAGGATCTATTAGAGGAGGGATGTAGAAGGCTGTTCTTTTGATTAAAAAGTGTGTGTTTGCGGGGGATTGAAATTTCAGGGAAGTGTTGTTATTAATTGATTATCCTTGGTCTTAAAATGGTCTTGATTATTAAATAGCTCTCTCTTTTCACAGTGGGAGAGTGAGTTGGAGGAAGGAATTCCATGTGAGGGACAGGAGGAAGGTGGTAGTACCAAGAGTCCTTTGTCGGAACCGAACACTTTGCTGTTTGCAGACACTTCGGACTCTACCCACGGACCCTCCCTTTGTCTTGGCTAAGTGCTTAAGGAGTGTCTGAATTCCTTTATTTTTCCTCTTGCCACCAGTGGGTAGAGCAGTCCTGAGAATCCCTCTAGCTTCCTGTCTAAGTCTTTTCACCTGTAACCCTGTGTCTTTGTCTGTTCAGGCTGCTATAACCAAGTACCACAGACAAGATGGCTAATAAACAACAGAAATTTACTTCTCACAGTTCTGGAGGCTGGCAAGTCCAAGATCAGGGCACTGGCAGGTTCAGTGTCTGGGGAGGGCCTGCTTCTTCGTAGATGCTGCCTTCTGCTGTGTCTTCATATGGTGGAAGGGGCTAGCTACCTCTCTGGGGTCTCCATTACAAAGGCACTAGTACTTTATTATGCTCATTTCGAGATGGAATCTGTGGGAAAATAGGACATTATTATGAATAACAACTATAATAACTAACATTTATTAGCATCTTTACCTGTGTCAATTTATTTAATCCTCACAATAACCTCAGTAGTTATGTAAGATTATTATGCTATTTAAGAGCTTATTGCTGTCTTACAGATTAAACAGGAACTGGGACAGGTGAAGTGAGTTATCTAAGATCAGAGAGTGAATGAATGGTGCCAGGATTCCAAGCAGGGATGGGT
>NW_012151951.1:14404463-14414908 GCF_000956105.1 Propithecus coquereli | reverse complement strand
ATGTCTCAGTAAGTTCATTCATATGTGTCAAAGAACATACCCTGATATTAGCTTGAGAAAGATATAAACATTCAATCAAACCTCTTAATCCAAATATTAAAGGAGAATCGGATGAACATTTGAAGGAAAGCTGAGATTGTGGTTCCTGCTTTAGGTAGGACGTTGGGCAAGATCATCCCATATTACCTTCCTAAAGGGTCATTCTACTTACCTCTCCCTTCCTCAGCAGCAAGAATTTTGCCTGAATGGAATTTATCCATCTAAATTTCATTCACTTGTAAATTGTGCACAGGTCAACAAGTATCTCTCATATACCTGATATTATAGTGAATAAAACAAGCATGATTGGCCAGGTGTGGTGGCTCACACCTGTAATCCTAGCACTTTGGAAGGCCAAGGTGGGAGAATCCCTTGAGGTCAGGAGTTTGAGACCAGCCTGAGCAAGAGCAAGGTCCTATCTCCACTAAAACTGGAAAAAATTAGACTGACATGGTGGTGCGTGCCTATAGTCCCAGCTACTCAGGAGGCTGAGGCAGAAGGATCATTTGAGCCCAGGAGTTTGAGGGTGTGGTGAGCCATGATGGCACCACTGCACTCTAGCTGGGATGACTTTTTCTCAAAAAAATAAAACAAGGATGGTTGATGGTAAACAAATATGATTCTTATAATTTATCACTGGGTTAGAACCTAGAGTCAGGAGCCCTGTGAGTAGTTCTACAGGACACCTTGGATCAGAGGTGGTAGTAAAGATAGAATGTAATAATGATAACAGCAATAATAGTATCTTACATTTTTGAACAGTTATCATTTGTCTAGTTCTCTGCCAAGCAATTTACACAAACTATCTCATCAAATCCCCCCAATAGCCCTGGAAGTAGATACTTAACAATTATGCTATGGGGAGGCAATGCCCTCCTAACACGTGGAAACAATACTCTTGGGTCAGTGAAATTCACTGGGAAATAGGAGAGGTTAATGGACGGAGAAGAACTGAAAATGTCTGCCAACAATTCCAACACCAGCCCAGAATCTGCTCAGCAATATTTCCATTCCTCCATAGGCTTTACCCTTTCTACTCCTACGAGGAGGTGGGATGCTTTTCTTTTTTTTAATAATCAATGTCATTTAATGCCAAGGACAATCAAACAAAACTTCCCATAAAATTTTTACCACCATTGCTTGCAATTTTTAATCAAGAAAAACATCCCTATGTTCCTTCCCCGGTGAATCCTGGCCTCCATCCACCCACATTAATCACTTCAAAATGGCCTGAGAACTTATTTAATGTCACTGCTTAATCACTTTATTAAATGCCACTGCTCCTGAAAGTGAATATTTGTTTTTATCTCATCTCTGACACCTTTCATAGGGTCCTATTCTAAAAACCTGAACCCTTTTTCAAAAGAGAATGAGTATCCCATTGTACAATTTGAGATACAACAGAAGAGCCACTCTTTCCCACCTATCTCCCCTTCGGTGTAACTACCTGAAATCCTGTCATAGAGAGTTATTGCCATACATTAGGGCTGGCCCTCTCCAAATCTCTCACTTATGAGGGTAAATATTTTATCCTGTAAATTTTTATGTTTAATTATTATTTTCTATTCTGAGAAGAGAAAGGGACATGAAAGTTCTGGAAACTTCAGGAATGAGAAGCCACTGAGAGAAACAGTGCTAAGAAACAGGGCAAAAGAGCTTCTGCCACCAATAGAAACATTACCAAAATAAAGCTTTTGCTCCACTCACTAAAACCAAGATGTTGTCACATGACTAGGGCAAGGAAGGTCTGCTCACCCTCAGTGGGAAAAGATGTATGTGTGAAAGGATGATGAGCTGCATAATTGGTCCAGGGAGAATCTGCTCTGGAAGGAGACAGTTTTGACTTTTGTTGACATAGTCTTGGAGTGTAAAAGAAAACTAAACTCTACTGAATGCTTCCTACATGTCAAGAGGATAAATTCCCTGGAACAATATTTTTATTCCAAGAATAGGAAATTGATTTCTATTTACATACAAACACCAGTTGATAGGTAATGACTTGCTGTTCGAGAAGGATTCTGAGACCTTACCAAGTGCACCCACAAAGAGAACTGTGATGAATTGACATGGACTATTGTGGACAGAAGAAAGAAATGTCATAACTGCCAAGTCTTCTAATCCTGCATTGACATATTGGTTAATCCATCTAATGCTGCCATGGAGATGAGAGGAACGCAGGAACACAGGTGGTGGATGCCCACCAAGGCCGCAGCCTTCATTCCATCAACCTTTAAATCTCCTTCTTCACAGAAATTCAAAAATGATATTCTTGGTCGTATATGTGTAAAAGGGATCTTAGATATCTTCTGTACCTAACCCCTCACTTTAGGAATCAGGAAACTAAAAATAAGAGAAGTAATTTCCTTATTATTACTTTAAGGTGTAGGCTTTTTAGTGTACATTTTTGCAAATAGGGTTATCTCACCGTGTAAAACAGGATTCTAAGAGGGTCACTACAAAATAAACATTTCCAAACATTATACGTTCCTAATGATATCCATTGTATTAACAAAAAAGGTTTTCTTTATGGAAAATAATTATTGGCCATTGAGGGAATACTACCTATGCTTAAGGATTTAGAAATACAGGAAGAAATCACATTTTAGAATGTCAAAATTACTTACGATACTCAAAATGAAGTAGAAGTCTTTTATCATAGAACGCAGACAAGGACTTTTTTTTAAAGCTAAGAATTTTACTTTTTTTCTTCATTTTATCCCCACAATAACTTTCATGAAATATGTACGACTTTGTCCTAGTTTTGCAGGGACATGCCTCACAGAACTAGTCAGGGCCGGGGAGGGACCTGTGCTCAGGCCTGGCTTATGCAATAGCTTCGGCTCTTAACCCCTCCATTCTCTTGTCTCCCTCTGTGCCCTTTGGGAAAAAAAGCAGCATCTCATCCCCCATTGAATAATAAAGGGAACTCGTGGGCATACAGAGCAGGAGAAATCCACTTACTGGGACCAAAAAGAAGAAGGAAACTGTCATCTGGGAACACGAAGGAAATTTTATAGGGCAGATGTGAGAAGTCAAGAGGGAGGCTGTCTCTGATGCACTGGAACCCAGGACATGATGGACATGAGGCAGGATTTGTCACTCTTTTCATCCCCCACCAGTTCAACTCACTCCCAAAAGGGAGGGGATGGGGCCTGGAGAATGGAAAAGCATTCTAGAGAAGAACATCTTGTCATAAAACTATTAAACTTGGGGTTCAGGTAGGTAGTATTTTTCATTTCAACTGAAGTTGGGATTCAAGGAGAGAAATCAATTTAATAGACAGCCAGAGTGGTTTAATCTCTTTCTAGAACAAGATAGATAAAATAGATGATAGATGATAGATAGATAGATAGATAGATAGATAGAAAGATAAGTAGACAGAGTCTCAGTTCGTTCGTGCTGCTATAAAGGAGTACCTGAGGCTGGGTAATTTATAAAGAAAGGAGGTCAATTTGGCTTCCAGTTCTGCAGGCTGTTCAAGAAGCATGATGCCAGCATTGTCTTCTGGTGAGGGCTTCAGGCTGCTTCCACTCATGGTGGAAGGGGAAGGGGAGCTGGCATGTGCAGATCACATGGTGTGAGAGAAGCAAGAGAGAGGGGAAAGAGGTGCCAGGCTCCTTTCAATGACCAATTCTCATGGCACCAAGCCATTTATGAGGGGTCCACCCCCACGAACCAAATACCTTCCTCCAGGCCCCATTTCCAACGTTGGGGATCAAATTTCAACATGAGACTTGGCAAGGCCAAACAAACCCCATCCAAACCATAGCGGGCACATAGATAGAGATATACATTAATAGATAGATTAGATGATGGGGAGAGAGAGAGAGAGAGAGAGAGAGAGAGACAGAGACAGAGAGAGAGAGAGAGAAAGATAAGCAAGCAAGCTGTCTGCAAGACCAGTATTACAGAATGACATTTGGTTTCCTGAGACATGGTTTAAGATACTAAAATGTTGGTCTCTTGGCAGAGAAAAGAGCATACATCCAGGATATGCAGGCTACATGGATGCTTATTGATTTATCAAGCAGACTTTATACTGAAAATAGAGGCAGAAAAAGAAAAATGTCCAGAAATGAATCAGGATAGCATCTATAGCAAAAGAAGAAAAAACCGCAGTGGAAGGGATGTCTGGTAGCTCATAGAGGAAATAACAGAAGGAAAACCTGCAAATCATACGAGTAGCTCAGTTAATCCCACACACAGCCCCTGGGTAACAAATGGAGGTAGGCATCATCTCTCTACAAGAGCTTCCAATCAACATGCAAACATGCCGTTAATTCTCCCATTAAAAAAAAAAAAAAAATCTTTGTTTGATCCCCCCATCTCCAAACCCATTCTCTGCTCCTCTTTACAGCAAAAGTCCTTGAGAGAGTTAGCAATTCTCCGCACGTTTTCTCTGAACCCACTCAGGCAGGCTATACCTCCGTCAGCTCACTGAAACGTCAATGACCTCTACATTGCAAAACCTAATACTCAGGTCTCAACACACGTGAACTAACAGCAGAGCAAACATCCAGCCATATGCATTGCTACAGCCATGCTGGTTGTTTATATATTAAAATATTTCCATACCAGTGATAAATAGCCACATTTCCAAACCCTCCGAGTGCCCCTACCAACCACAGCTGTTCCCTGGGACCCATTCCTTACCTCCCCAGAATCCAGAAACTAAAAGTTTAATCCTAGTCATTGCAGTAGGTCTCCAGGGTCCCCTCCCGCACAGAGGCCGATTTCTATTTTCGTTGGTCAACAGTGTATGTGCCAGTTATATCCCTAGAATTCTCACTCTCCAACCTTGCCATGCCCACCACCATCCAAGGGCCTGCCCACACTCCACACACATCCCTGAGGACCCCTGAGTGGGGTCTACTCTGATTTGAGCCTCTTGGAAAGCTTGTCTGGTGTCCACCATGCTTCTGGAATGCCGGCCAGCCGACCACGGCTCCCATCAGCCAACCTTAAATCCCAGCCCTAGTAGGCTCAGACATTTGTGCAAAGTGCCCTGGTGGCACTGGTATTCAAGTGAGTCTATGTCTAAGAGCTCACTTGGCCTCCAAAGCTGTGACCTGGTACTGCTGGTGCTCACCATGATGTCACTTTCACATGAGGCTACATAGAACTTTAGCTGCCATGGGACTTTGCCTCTGAGAGGGTCTGGGAGAGGCAGGGAAAACAGGTGGTCAGGAGGAAATGAGTGGAGACACTGGGGTCAGTTTGAGGTCAGGGATGTCCTGAATGTGGATAACTGTTGAATTTCACTTCCATTGAACTGTCCAGGCTCATTGAAACCCACCAAATACTTGCTCATCATAAGAATTAGCAACAATAATTTTATTAATAAAATGAGAGCATAGTTTTTCTCTGTTTGGCAAATATTAACTCATTTGAAGTACTATAATTATCTTCATCATCCCCATTTCCACCTATAAGATAACTGAGGCCCAATGAGGTTATTTAAAATTTCAATGGCAGAACTAAGATTCGAGCTAAATCTGGCACGGGGCCAAATGCTCTGAACCATGACACTCCGCTGCTTCTTGTTTGGCTGGGAGGATCATATTCCAACCAATGAAATATGACATTCCAAAATGATTGTCTTGATTTAGTTGATATTAAGGATTTTTTAATATACAAAGTCTCAGTAATATCAGGGCTAAAAGATTTGGTGAGGACAGAACATTTTAAATGTAATTGCTTTTCAATAGAAGCTGAAAGAATTTGGCACCATGATCGATGTTAATTTGACACTCTAAGTGGGGAATTCTTGTATGTGTGATTCCATTCTCTTTATCAACGCATAGCTTAGGGGCATCATTTAGCTAGTGACAGCCTCCTCAAATAAACAACCTCTAAAAATTAACAAATGATTTGGAAATTTTTATTACAATGATTTGATGAATTATTTACACTACAACCATGTCACACGACAAATTTATAATATATTCAGCTTAGTTTGTTTAAAGGATAAAAGGGGATTCCTTTTAGGTTGTCACATATACACTTTCACATTAATATTTTACTTTGCTGGTTGTTAAATATTTCAAATATCACCTCACTTTTCACTAACATTTGACACCCCCTCCTCCTTAAAAACACATGTTCAATTGGCTTTAATGCAACACACTCTTGTTATATTCCTGGTTCACCACTGCAACTTCTCAGTTTCCTTTGCTAGTTATTCCCTCATCTCTCTGATATCCAAATCTTAGTGTGTCCTAGACTCAGTCCTGGAACCTCTTCTTTATCCATGCTGTCCTCCTTGGTCATCTTATCCAGTATCATGGCTTTAAATACACTGGATACTTGCAGACGTCTATCTCCAACCTTGCCTCTTTCTTGGACACCAGACTAGTATATCCAAGTGGTTACTAGACATCTCCACTTGTCAAAATGGCATATTAAATTTAATAGGTCTAAAAATCAACTCTTGGACTTTTCCAAACTCCCACAGTCTTTTCTGTCTTGGTAAATGGCAGCTCTGTTCATCTAGTTTTTCCAGCCCTAAACTTCAGAGTCATTCTTGAATCCTCTCTTTCATAACCCATGTCCACTCTATCAGTGGATTTCCTAGGATCTATTTTCAGAATAGATCGTGAAGCTGACTTCTCTTCACCACTCCCTCTTCCATCACCCTGGACCATGCTATCATCATGTTCCACATGGATTATTTACAATATATAATCAACAGTCTCCCTGATTCCATCCTTACTCTCCTACTCTCTGTTATTGATCCATCTAAGTAAAAATAAAAGCTAAACTATTATAGTGGTCTACAGACCCCTGCATGATCTGATTGTGCATTGCCTCTCAAACTTGCCTCCTCCAAGTATCTCCCTCCCTCATTTGACTTCAACCATACTGGCTTCCTTTCTGTCCCTTGCATGTGACAGACATGCTCCCGTCTCAGGGTCTTCATACTAGTTCTATCTGCCCAGAAAGTTCATTCCTCAAACATCGTCACATGTATCTTTCCCTCACTTCCTTCGGAAATTTGTTTAAATGCCACTGCATTAGCTTCCTATTGTTGTAGTAACAAATTAGCATAAATGTGGTGCCTTAAAACAACATAAATTTATTAACTTACAGTTCTAGAGGTCAGAAGGTCTAGAGGTCAAAGTGTCAGCAGAGCTGTTGCATTCCTTTGGAGGCCCTTGCCTTGCCTTTCCCAGATTCTAGAGGCTGCCCACATTCCTTAGCTCTGGGCCTCATCCTCCATCTTCAAAGCCAGCATCATAGCATCTTCATATCTCTCTATCAGGAACCATCGTCACATTTCCTTTTATGACTCTGATGCCCGTACCATCTTATAAAGATCCTTGTGATTACATCGGAACTACCTGGGAAAACTAGGATAGTCTCCCTATCTCAAGATTCTAATCTTAGTCACCTATTCAAAGTTGCTTTCACCATGTAAGCTAACATATTTACAGGTTCCAGGGATTAGGACATGGAAATTTTGGGGAGCCATTATTCAGCCTACCACAGAGACCTTCTTAGTAAGCTTTTCCAACTGAAATATTTAAGTTTGCAAACTGTATTCCCCTATCAGAAAGCCCTGGCCTCCTTTTCTGCTTTAATTGTCCCCACAGCACTTAACATCAACTCACTGGATAGCTAAAATTTGTCTGTCTAGCCCATTAGGAGGAGAGTAGACGGGTTTTGTCTCTTGTGTTTACTGCTATACCCCTAGTGTCTACAAGAGTACCCAGAACATAATAGGCACTCAAATGTCTGTTGAATGAATGTAAAAGACACCTTATAAATAATAACATGGTGGAGTATGACTCACAACTGGAATCTGCTAATGTAACGTGTAGAAGATAGTACTAGCATTTGCCAATATCTTGTTCTCTCCTTTTTGGCACATGGAAGACTGAACTTTCTGTTCCTTTGCAGTTGGTTGGGGCCACGTAACTAATTCTAGCCATTGAAATGTGACCATACGGGATATACACCAAGTCTGGTCTGAGGCAGAGAAAATCCCATGCATTCTGCTTCATTCTCCAGCCCCTGCTGAAGCAACTAGGCAGGTGGCAGTTTCAGATGACATGGCTGCAGATGGTAGCACCTTTGACAGCCTGAGTCTCTGAGTGACTATGCAAAGTGCAGCCTTCAAGCCACACCCACCAACTGGAGTAAGCCATATAATCCTATCAATGTTAATACAACACTCGGGATGTGTTAGGGCACTGAAACTTTGGACTCTTTGTTATCAGAACATAACTGATCTATTCTGATGAATGCAGACTTTGCTACCGAAAGTTGAGTGCCCTTTAAAAAAAAAAAAAAAAAAAAACGCAATATGTGGCGCTGACTTCACATTTAGATGGCCATTGGTGAGGCAACTAAGACCAGAGGCTAAAAAATTATGATTCATGTTTTATGGTGACCAAATATTTAGTAAAACTCACTCTTGTAGCTTGGGAGGTAGATCATGATTTAAGTGAACCTAGAGTTAAAGGGGAAAACAATGTTAGAGTGTTTGTTTAGTGATGTTTGTCATGTTTGGCTAGGTAGTGTACGAAATAAGCCCAGGGAAGAATTTCCCAGTTTGGAAGCAGAAATGAAAGGAAATGGAGAAATTTAAGAATTGGGAGCTTACAGGACTGAAAAAGTCAATTGCTTCTATACCCCAAATAGTAAAGCTTAAGAGTCAAAAAGCAATTTTAAGGGAGATGCCAATAAAATCTTTCAACAGATTATATTACCTAAAGGCAAGGATCAAATTAAGGATATATTGCTCAGTAAATCTTTTTCAATTGTATAAAATTACTCATGGCCGATATCAAGGGTAAAACTTGTCTGCAGAAGTGTGATAGCCTGGAGAAAGAGGCTGGGGGAGCAAAAAGACAAAGAAAGATACCAGATATGAGGAATTTGCCTCAGAAGGAACTGTGAGATCTTTCACTTCTCTTCCCCTCCCTTTCTGAGGAGTTTGAGCCTGATGCCACGAGGTGGGTAGAACAAGGTGAACCTCTAAACCTGGTGCAGGGGTGGGGGGAACTTCGAGGCCCAGAGGAGGGCACCGAAACCTTAGCTGGATTAGGAGGGTACCTGCATAGGACCGCCGCCTCGGTCTGAGCCCAAATGGGTGAGAGTATCCACCTGTGGGAGAAGAGGGAACATTCCAGAAAGTGCTGTCAGCACCTGAAGGGGACGAAAAGAGAGTCTACACGGAGGGTGGCCAGGCATGGGTGTCAGAGGTCATCCACATGGGAAACCCAAAGGTGGGGTAGGGTGGGGTAGGCATAGGTGGCAAAGCCTGGGCAGGGTGAGGAAGACACCCACAGGGAGGGTGGCCTTTCATGGGTCCCAGCACCTGAGCAGAGCAGGAAGGGCACTGCCACAGAGGGATGGCCAGTCTGGACGTTAGGCTCCAAGCAGGGTGAGCAAGGAGTCCCTGTGGGGTGGCAGCCTCGCACGGGCTTGGGGCCGTGGGTGTGGTGACGAGGACACCCACGCTAGAAGAGCAGACCGGGTCAGGGCGTCCGAGCCCGAATGCAGAGAGAAGGGGGAACGCGGGGAAGAGGCAGCAGGATGAGTGGCCATAGACCAGGAACTGATGAAATAAGGATAATGAGAAACAGATTCCTCATCGGCAGAGAAGGGCGCCACAATATGAAAAGGGAGAAAACTGGAACGAACCCTGTGGCGCGTCAGTGTGAACGCCTGGAGATTATACACACACAGTGGGCCCTCCTCACCTGCTGGTTTCGCATCCGCGGAAGCGACCCATCCCACATCGAAAGCGGTGGATATTGAGAGCCAACTGTGCGTGTTTTCCATGCGCAATTGCTTGAATCTGAGGATGCGGAACTCAAGGACACAGCGGGCCGACCCCATTTTCTATAAGGGACTGGAGCCTCCATGGAGTTTGGTATGCGTGATGGGTCCTGGAACCCATCCCCTGTGGATATGGAGCGTCGACTGTATACGTTATGTACATCCATAGATATGTGTGTGTGTGCATATATATGAGTATATACATATAGATGTAAATATACGTTTACAGGTAGAAAACATGATTGGAGATAAAGGAAGTGTAAGAGTGATAGCTTTGTGGGATATTACTACAAATAGACTAAAGAGACAAGGGATATGGATTTCCTGGTAGAAATAGCAACACTAACATACCAGCAAGACATAGAAATTTTCTTTCTTTAGGCTTAGGGCCATATAAAGGAAAGTGTACCCTTTTGATTCCTAGCCCTTTAAATCCCTGGATTCTTGGCTCCCAAAGTGAATCTCCTACTAATTGTAGGTCTTACGATCTGTTTCCTCATCCACCTCTGGTTTTGGTAATAGTCTTCAAATGGTTTATCTCTCTGGATTTGACATACAGGATTTCTTATAATACCTGACTCCTACTGAGTGTTTTAAGAGTCTTTTCTTTGTTTTGTTTC
>NW_012151951.1:14401354-14403303 GCF_000956105.1 Propithecus coquereli | reverse complement strand
CGTTTGTTAAATGAACACATATAAAATATATAAAGAGATTTTCACACTAAGTAACATCTAGAATGCTCACTCGTATCTAAAGGTATCAGCAATAAATCTGAATACCATGCCATGTTTGTAGATGCATGTTGTTAAGCTGCTTAGATATAGTTATAAACCACACGATGATGTTGTTATTGACCACATACAAGTTCAAAGATGCCAGAAGTTATGTTTAAACACATTACCTATGCCATTCTGACCTTTAAAGGCTAATACTGATGAAGCCACATCTGAATAACAGACTTTTTGGCCAAATTTCTAGGGAGAAGCCCAACTTTGGTGATCTGTAGTTCATACAAAAGATACTTTGAAGACAAAATCTCTGATATTTGGAATTGACTGGAAGATGAATGTCAAAGACCACATTCATACCAGGCACAATTTGATAAGGAAAGCAATCCTACTCTCTGAGTAATTCAGCCCATGCCTATGGCATTGAGCTGGGTTAGCAAAGGGCTCCAAGGGCAATTAGGCAAACAGAGTCCATAGACATGGAAGAAGGAATAGAGAGACACATCTTTCCCTGGATTTGGTAAAGAAAAGATTTACACTAAGTAGAAAGTTCATCTAAGATATTTAACACAAAGACAGAATAGAAAGAAATGGAAATAGGTCAGGAGGCAAAAGTCTGGACTCACTTCCCACCTCTGATGTTCATTGACTGTTCCACCTTAATCAAGACACCTAATCTATCTAAGCCTGAATTTTCCCTGCTATAAAAGACCGGTATTAGTATCTACATTATAGAATTTATAAAGTGAATGAAATCTTATAAATTCTAAAGCTCTACAAACAATAAACAGATTTTTAACACTTTTCTCAAGTAAACTCATTAAAAAACATTATTCTATTCAGACCACTCCCTCATCCCTCTAGTTTGTTTGATACTGTTTTAATCATGTGTACATCATATTATAAAAGCCAATAATAATAGTTACTATCATAATTTCCATTTTATATTTAAGTAAACTGAGGCACAGAGCTAATATTACATGGAATATAATATGTATAATTTACTGACAAGACCAAATTTGAGAACCTGCAAAGCTGAATCTAGGCCTTGGTATACAATTACTTTACTAAGCTAATGTCTCTAGTACAAAAACATGAAGCTTTGCCTGATAACCGTCTGAACTCAGTATTGAAGCTTTTCATTCTATTAAGATAAGTCGTCAAGATGAAAAGATAGTTTGGTTAAACACTGCAAAAGGAAGCTCGTTGTCTAAAATATTTGTCATTTAAGCTGCTTGAATATTCATTGCAAAACCAGGGCTACTCCTAAGACCAAACAGATGACCCATTTGCATGCCTCAAAAAGTGCCAAAATTCAGTCTTAAAAACTCCAAATAAAATCAGCTACACTGGGTTCACCCAGCACCGGAGTGAACTGACTTGTCAGAAACAACAAGGGTGGCCTGTCGGAATTAGTCAGATCCACATAAATTATCAGAGATAACCTGCACTACCCTGGAGCTATGCTTTGGACCAACTGGGAGAATGGCTACGTTCAAGAATTTATACCAGAGGGACATCGGCAAGGTGATAGAATAAGAGCCTTCTACCATCACCCCCCACAGAAGCATCCATTTTGACCACTACTCATAGATGAGAATACCTTTGTGGGAGTATGAGAATCCAGTGAAGAAGTTCCAGCATGCTGTTGAGGCAAAAAATGAGAATAGATACACTGAAGACAGTAAGACAGTCTCACTTTACCCATGCCACCCTCCCCAAGGAAGCACAGCTCAGTGCCAAAAGAGACTCCCTTAGTCCATGATTTGTCCTATGGGGGAAAGTGAGAGTGCCATGAGTGAGCATTCAGCTTTCCCGGCTAGGTAGGATGCTGCCCAAGAGGCCCATTTCTTTCTCACTTCATCCAGAATACTAATGTGATCAACATGGCTGAG
>NW_012151951.1:14396251-14398444 GCF_000956105.1 Propithecus coquereli | reverse complement strand
TTGGGTAGGATCTGTGGTTTCTGGCATCTGGGTCTTGGAACATACCCCCCGTGGATAAAAGGACACTACTGTATATACGGTGGAATATTATTCAGCCTTTAAAAAGGAAGGAAATCTTGCTATTTGCAACAACATGGAGGACATTATACTAAATGGAATAAGCCAGACACAGAAAGACAAATATTGCACGATCTCACTTATATGTAAAGCCTTAAAAAGTAGAATATAATAGACACAGAAAGTAAAAGGGTGGTTTCCTGCCAGTAGTCAGGGGATAGAGAAAATGGAGAGATGCTGGTCAAAGGGTAAAAACTTTCAGATGTAAGATTAACAAGTTCTAGAGATCTAATGTACAGCATGGTGACTATAGTTAATAATAATGTATACTTGAAATTTGCTAAGAGAGTATATCTTAAGTATTCTCACCACACACACACACACACACACACACACACACACATAACTATGTGAGGTGGTGGCTGTGTTAATTAGCTTGTTTGTGGTAATCATTTCACAATGTATACATATACCAAACATCATGTTGTATACTTTAAATATATACGAATTTTATTTGTCAATTAGACAACATAAAAAAGGAGGGAGGGAGGAAGGGAGGAAGAGAAGAAGGAAAGAGTAACTGTTATAAGCAGTAAAAATAATTAATAAAATAAATTCTAATATGAACTCATCAGTTCAAACTAATTATGAGATCACACAGCCATTGGTAAATGGTCTTCTCCCTGCACCAGAGAAACTTTGCTGCGCCATCTGCTGGTGTGGCAGTGTCACTGCAGGCTGAAAAGCTGCTTTGCATCTACATAAAACACTTTAAAATTGCCTGCTTAAATTATCTTTGAATTATGGAGTTGGTACTGCCTCTAAATAGTTCAGCTTCCAATTCGATTTTATCATTAGTGCATCGTCATTCTTGTGTCAGTAGTAAGTTGCAGTGTTAAATATTTACAAATTCAAAAATTTTTAATAAAATTTTAGAGCAGAACTTAAATGAAGGGACCAAAAAAAAAAAGATTTCATCCCATAATGTGTGGTATGTGTGGTGACTATGCCAAACATGATATAAACGTCCTGAAGACTTTGCCTTTTTCTAATGTAAGCATAAAAGGAGGCTGGGGGGGGAGCGAGGCCTGGAGGCAAGCCTAAGATTCTGCTCTTTTTTATGACAACATCAGGTGACTGTTATGCAGAGCAATGTTGACATGACAATCACTGTTATAGACAAATGGGCACATTCATTGTACTTTAAGGTTCCAGTCACACTTAGACTTATTCTCAGGAGTTAGAGATTGTTTTACTTTCCTTCCAGTTCTTTCAAGACACCTGAAGCAAACAGAGTCTGGGATCACAGATGGGAAAACCACTATGCAAGAGCTTTACATAATAGGCCTAAAGGGGGAAACCCCAGGACTCGGTCCAGGCACATCCCATGTGCTGTAGGTCCCAAGGAAATAATGGAAAAAAATTATGGCATCAAAACATCCAGAGAAACAGAGTCAGAAGGAATTTGGTGGCAACTGTTGAGACTTCCCATTTTGCCCTAAAAGGCAGCTTACTTAGTGGTAGGGCCCTGATGGCTGAGTCTGCCTAATTCGGAGGTTTAATATAGGAAGTCACTAGGATAACACACTTGAATCATGTCCTACAATTCTGTTTTCATTGGTAATAAAAATAACACGCAAGGATTTACTCTCTATTTCTCCCATTTCCATCCTGGATTGATGCAAGGATGCAAGTGGGTTAGGCGTGTCTGCCCAGCAGAAATAAGCTTCGCCATGGTCTAAATTGACAGGCACTGAGAAGTGGGTGGGAAACCATGTTCTCCAATCTAATTCTGATCAGTAAAAGAACCAATCTTTGATCTCTGCCCTTCTTACTATTTTATTTCTCTCAGTTGGTTTAGAATTCAAGAGGGGAGTTTAGGGCTGTAATGTATTAGATCCCCTCGAACTCCATAGCTGTGTCCAGGTTTCACTGCTCGATAGATGTGTGTGACCATGAGTTAGTGATTCAAGCCACCCAAGTCTCTGTTTCCTCATCCATAAAATGGAGATAATAGCAGAAACTACATCCAGGATTATTTGGCTGGAAGACATGGTATAACCCAAGAGAAGTTCTTGCTGAGTGACTGACATGCTGTTTAAGTACTCAAGAAATGTTGCCTATTATTTTTATAAT
>NW_012151951.1:14394530-14396201 GCF_000956105.1 Propithecus coquereli | reverse complement strand
TGGAGCTGAAGAATACAATGAATGGAACAGAAAATGCAATAGAGTCAACAGCAGATTTGGTCAAGCTGAAGAAAGAATCTGTGAACTCAAAGACAGTTCATTTGAAATTATCCAGTCAGAGGAAAAAGAAAAAAGAATGAAAAAGAATCAAGAAAATCTATGGGATTTATTGGACACCATCAAGGAAGCTCACATTAGCATTACAGTATTCTCAGAAGAAGACAAAGGAAGAGAAAGGGTCAAAAAGCTTATTTAAAGAAATAATGGCTGAAAATTTCCCAAATCTGGAGAAAGATATGAACATCTAGGTACATGCCTCTCAAAAGATTCAGAAAAAGACTTCACTGAGACACAATATAATCAAACCATTAAACATTGAAGACAGAGAATTTTGAAAGCAGCAAGAGAAGAGAGGCTCATCACCTACAAGGGAATTCTCCATAGTAATATCTGCAGATATCTCAGCAGAAACCATGCAAGCCAAGAGAGAGAGGAACCATATATTCAAAGTGCTGAAAGAAAAAAACCAAGAATAATGTACGTACCCAGAAAAACTGTCCTGCAGAAATGAAAGAGAGATAAAGATTTTCCCAAACAAAAGCTGAGGGAGTCCATCTCCATTAGACATGCTTACAAAAAATGCTAAAGGTTCTACAAGTTGAAACCAAAGGACACAAATTAGTAACATAAAACTACTTGAAAGTATAAAAATAACTGGTAAAGATAAATATATAGTAAAATTCAGAATACTATACTACTGCAGTGGTGTATAAATCACATATAACTCTGTTATAAAGGTTAAAAGACAAAAGTATTAAAATAACTATAGCTGCAATAATTTGCTAATAAATACATAAAAATGTAAATGACATCAAAAACACAAAATGTGGAAGGGGAATAAAAGTGTAGAGTTTTTGTCAAGTTATTATCAGCTTAAAATTCACTGTTATAACTATGAGATATTTTATGTAAGTATCAGGGTAACAATAAAGCAAAAACCTATGGTAGATACAAAAAAAATAAAGATGAAGGAATCAAAGAACATCACTACAGAAAATGATCGAATTACAAAGACAGGCCGCAAGAGAGGAAAAAAGGAACGAAGAATCTAAAAAAAACCCAGAAAGCAATAAAATGGCAATAGTAAGTCCTTACTTATTAACGATTACCTTAAATGTAAATGTATTAAATTCTACAATGAAATATAGAGTGCCTGAATTGATTTTTTAAAAGAGAAGACAAAACTATTGCCTATAGGAGACTCACTTCAGCTTTAAGGACACACATAGACTGAAAGTGAGGGGATGGAAAAAGATATTCTGTGCAAATGGAATCCAAAAGAAAGCAGGAGTAGCTGTACTTACATGAGACAAAATAGACTTTAAGTCAAAAACTGTCACAAGGGACAAAGAAGGCCATCATATAATGATACAGTGGCCATTCATCAAAAGGATATAATAATTCTAAACATATGTGCACTCAACATCAGAGCACCTAAATCAAGCAATTGTTAACAGACCTAAAGGAAGAAATAGCAATACAATAAGAGTAGTAGACTTCAATAGTCCACCTTTGACAATGTATATATCATCAGAAAGAAATTTGAAAAAGAAACAGCAGACTTAAACTACACTTTAGACCAAATGGACCTAACAGAATATACAGAACATT
>NW_012151951.1:14389857-14391365 GCF_000956105.1 Propithecus coquereli | reverse complement strand
GAGATGAGTTTGGGGCATTAGCTGATATCAGTGCTGAAAGAACTGGTTTAAAAGGAAAACACAACGCTTAAATTCTAGGGCAAAGATCGAAATTGGACTATTGTCAGAACATAGAAAATAAGAGAAATCCAATTGTATAAAGGAAGAAACAAGTTTTACAATGTGTGTGTGTTCTAGGAGGGAGTGCAAGAGTCAGGTAAATCAATACCCTGCAAATTGCTAGCACTCAGAGGTTGGCGGGTTATCACTTCCAGAGAGAGGAGGGAACGAGCAGGCTTTAGAAGCGCGCTTTCCACAAGCATCACAAACAGGCACAGATGGTGCCCATGTAGGACCGCCACACTAAAGATCCAGAAGATAGAGACAGGTATTTGTAACAAAGGCCTGTGGATAGGGTGCTATGGCTCCTTTTGTGTTGTAGGTGATCGCCCCAAATATCTCCTGTAAATTTAAGCTGGAAGTTTTGCATGATGTTGGGGGAAAACAGTTGGTACGTATGACAGCGATGATGATGAGTATAATAAGTGACAGTACCGCCTATGTATTTATTGGTCCTTAGGTACTCAGCTAAGCAATAATACATTCATTATCTCCTTTCATCTTCACGCGATCTTATGACATGGATACCATTTTAACTCCCCCATTGTGCAAATGAGAAAACTGTGCTCAGAGAGGTTAAATGATTTGCCCACGTTCACACAGCTAGTAATTTGTAGATTTGGGATGTAAATCTGGCTTATTTGAGAGAACAAAAAATTCTTAGATACGGTAAAATAAATTCTTCTGTAAAAATACACTAATAGAAGGAAACCGCTAATAAGAAGTGGCTTTTGAAAGGTCTCAACAGCAGAGAGAGAAAGAGAAGTCTTTATACTCAGAATTATAGATTAGATTTGAAGCTCTTTTTTACAAGATTATTTTGAATATACTGAAAAAATAAAACTATGTTTTCAGAAATGCTAAGAAAAATTCCCAAGCACCACAAGCAGGAAGAAGTGTGCAATGGTTATTAGTAACTCTCTATTATACTTCATAGAAGCGACCATTGAGTCACACAGAGACAGATGCTTTTTTTTCCTGGAATAAACCTTTATTACTTCCTATTGATAGCCATAGCTTTAGAGGTAAACAGTGTATGGGAAAGTAAATTATTAGCCATATACTTGATGTTGGCAAAAAGTCTTGGTTCTCTGAACCATGACCAATGACAGTACAATAAACACTCTCAAGGGATTAAAAAGAAAACTAAATAGATATTATATAAAGCACTGTGCTCACACAATGTAGAGAAAACAAGATGAATGATCTTTGCCCTAAAAGTTGCTCATCATATAAATAAACAGTATTTGGAAGACATGTCTTCTATGACATGTAGATAAACAGCAGAGTTTTAAAATTATAAAAATTTACTATGTCGGCCGGGCGCGGTGGCTCACGCCTGTAATCCTAGCTCTCTGGGAGGCCGAGGCGGGCGGATTGTTGTTTGAGCTCAGGAGTTCGAAACCAGC
>NW_012151951.1:14368337-14389482 GCF_000956105.1 Propithecus coquereli | reverse complement strand
CTATGTCAAATTTGTATTGTATTAAAAGATTTATAGGAAAGGGATGGGTTTTTGAGTTAAATAAAAATGATCAAAATTTCAAAATTATCAAGATATAAAAAATCTGGAAAGATGAAATTCATGGAGGAAATGTTATAGGTAGTCAAAACTTTATATCTAACTCAGGCCCAGAGGATTTCTTACTTTTAAAGATAAGTTCTATCGAAACTTAAAATAACAAATAATTCTGGTGCTGTTTAAAATATTCCAAAACATATCAAAAAAAAGTTGGAGAATGAATTGAACACAAATTCCTGCCTCCACTTACTGACCTAACTTCTTAGAAATGTCAGAAAAGACAATGTTTATAGGAATAAATTCATAAAAGTACTATAAAACAAAAATGTAGGTGAGTAATTACGAGGAGTCCATGAAAGAAAATATATACACGGGATTGGACTGACAGAAGAAACCATGGTCTAAAACACGTGAGAAGACTATTAGGAAAGGTGGCAGTGGCTCTGGACATATTTCAAGTTAAAGGTGTGGAATGCAGGGTGAGGAAGGACCCTGCCAATACATCCGGGTAAGTGATTAAAGAAATGTATTTCAAATGTCTAAGTGGGCTGACCCCATAGGACTATCCTATCCCACGTGCACTTGTAGCAAGAAGCAGCCTACAAAACATTAACATCCAGGCTAAAATTATGAATATGGGTGTCAGGGAAAAAAGGAAGGGCAATGCATTAGTAACTTGCAACACCCAGGAATAAGCAGAAAACCTATGCCCCTTCCCCACCCTTACCCCCACCAAATGGCTACTATCACACACCTCCTTGAAGTATGTCTATGGTTTTAGTACCCACAGTCACTTAAGGCAGCATTGCCCCCACACACACAAAAAACAAAACCACAGCATTCACTAAAAACAGAATAGGGAGATTGTCATATATAAAACGAAAGTACAAGTAAGAAACACCTAATATTGTGGAAACATATTACAAAAAACAGCACTGAACTCAGCAAAGGGAATACTAAGACAATAGTTAAAAGAACAAATAAAACAATAATTTAAAATAAGTCAAAGTAATATCCTCAGTGGGTTACAACAGAATATTAAAACAAGGCTGGTGCGGTGGCTCATGCCTATAATCCTAGCACTCTGGGAGGCCGAGGCAGGAGGATCTCTTGAGCTCAGGAATTTGAGGCCAGCCTGAGCAAAAGCGAGACCCCTCTACTAAAAACAGAAAAATTAGCCGGGCCTCCCGGCATGTGCCTGGAGTCCCAGCTACTCTGGAGGCTGAGGCAAGAGGATGGCTTGAGCCCAGAACTTTGAGGTTACAGTGAGCTATGATAATGCCACTGCACTCTACCTGGTGTGACAGAGCGAGATTCTGGCTCCAAAAAAAAAAAAGACTCTCCTCAGTTGCAATCTTTAGTAAGACTCTGAATAAAACCAACTGTAATTCTCTAAAAGCTTGATTTTTTTCTTCAGTTGACATAAAGTTTCATGCAATTCTATGAAAGAGAAAACTATAATTTCAGAAAATAGATTATTTGCTGCCAGGGAGAGAACTGATTGCAAGAGGGATGAGGGAACATTTTTGGGGATTACGGGAATTGTTCTATATTAAGATTAAATACATCTATCAAAATGCATTTAATTATATACTTAATTTGGTAAATTTTATTCTATTTAAATTATAATTAAACAAAGCTTATTTGAAAAAGAAAATGAGTTCTGAAAAACAAAAATGTGAGAACACTGGAAGATCAATCTGGGAGACTCATTACCCAATTACCAGATATTTCAGAAAGAAAGGTGGTCAACAGAAATCTCAAGATGAGAGTGATGCAGTTGGTTTAGAGCAGATTGGCAATTTATGCCATAGATTTACATGGAGTTGTGATAAATATACAAAGAGTTTCTGTGCACCCTTTGCCCAGTTTCTCCCAATGGTTACATATTACAAAACTATAATATAGTTTTATAGCTAGAATATCGACACTGATACAATCCACCAATCTTACAATTTTACTTGTACTTATTTATGTGCCTGTGTGCACACATGCATATTTAGTTCTATACAATTTTATTATGGTACTGGTTTGTGTATCTGCCACCATAATCACTAGTCTGTTCTCAATTTTAATAATTTTATGATTTCATGAATGTTATATAAATGAAACTATATAGTATGTAAACTTTTAGAATTGGCTTTTTTTTTTTTACTCAACATCATTACCTTGAGATTCATCCTAGCTATGTGTATCAACAACTTGTTCCTTTTCATTGTTGAGTAGTATTTTACAGCAATGTACCGCGATGTGTTTAGCCCTGCATCCACTGAAAGACATCTGAATTATTTCCAGTTTGCGTTATTACCAATAACTACCATAAACTTTCATGTATGGGTTTTTGTATTAACCTAAGTTTTCATTTTTTTGAGATGCATATCCAAGCAGACAACTGCTGATTCATATGGTTAACTGCATGTTTTATCTTATAAGAAACTGCTAAACTGTTTTTCAGGCTGTAGCATTTTATATTTCCATTACCAATGTATTGATGAAATTAAGACCACTGGGACTTAGGGATGCTATGTCTGAGGCTGTGAGAGGATAGAAGGTGAAGGAATTGCCCGAGCAGAAGTCTGAAATAAGGGCAGATGTTAACTGCCTAGTTGGGGGACATATATCAGCGATCTGGGAGTACAGCAAAGCATGTTCCGACCTCAGAGCCTAAGGGGTCTCATGCCTGAAAAGCCGCGGGCGGCCCGACATGAAATCTTCTCATGGCTGTAGAGGTAGATTGCAATATGTCAGCCCGGGAGAAGGGTCTCAGAGCTTCCATTGTTTGAACACTGGCCCAAGTTCCTTCTCTCCCTTTTTGTCAACAATGCCTCAGTTAATGTAAAATCAGTCTCCCAATGGAAATCATGTAGTTTCTTTGTTCCTTGATCAAATAGGTCACAGCTATTGAAGTTAAAAGATTGATATCCATGTACATAGCTTGAGCTTGGGATAAAATTAGTTAGTTTACCTTGATCAAAAGGGTTGTACCTACTGAAGAATTATGTGTTTTGGAGAAGGAAATTAGCTAGGACACCTTGTGATTTTGGGGGGGTCCTGAAATCTTTGATCATTGTATCCCGTGATTTTTTCACATGAGATCATTGTATTTTGCAGCATGGTAAAGAGAATAAAAAGCAAGTGCTGGGTTTCAGTCACTGCCACCATGGCACCGGAGTGCTGGTGGTCCCCTGATTTCCCCACTTTCTTAAATATTATTTCTGTGTCTATGTCTTTGTTTCTTTCATCTCTTGCAACACATTCTGCCAGGGGACCCTAGCCTTATTGGGAACATCACGAACCCCCGATAATGTATAAGTGATCCAGTCTTTCCACATCCTCACCAGCATTTGGTGTTGTCCCTATTTTTTTTAAATTTTAAATATTCTGATAGGTGTGTAGTGATATGTTATTGTGGTCTTAACTTGCATTTCCCCGATGGCTAATTGAGCATCTATTCATGTGCTGATTTACCATATGTGCACTTTCGTTGGTGAAATATCTACTCATGTCTCTTGCAATTTTCCAGTTGTATGGTTTGTTGTATCAACAACTGTTGAGTTTTTTTACTGTTGAGTTTTGAAGAATCTCTAGATATTCTGGATACTAGTGCTTTGTTGAATATACATTCTCAGGCTTTTTCTTCCAGTATGTAGCTTATCTTTTCATCCTCTTAACATGATCTTTCACAAAGCAAGTTTTTCATTTTGATGAAGTACAATTCATCATTTTTTCCTTTATTGATCATGTTTTTGGTGTTAAGTCTAAGAATCCTTTCCTAGCCTTAGATCTTGAAAATTTTGCTTTCTTTTTTTAAAGTTTTACAGTTCTGTAGCCCATGACCCACTTAGAGTTTATTTTTGTACCAGATGTGAAATTTAGGTCAAGGTTGTTTTCTTTCTTTCTTTATTTTTCCTTTTTTTTTGGGGGGGTGCCTATGGATATCTAATTTTTCTAGCCCCATTTTTTCTTCACTTGTTGAAAAAGCTATCATTCCTACATTTAATTGTTTTTTAACCTTTGTCAAAAATCAGTTGCACATATTTGTGTTATCCTGTTTCTGGGGTTTTTATTCCATACCACTGACCTATGTGTGTCTCTCTCCAATTGCCTTTCTCCATTAGCTTTTGTCAGTAAAGTTTTATTGAACTATAAACAGCCTATTTATTTACATATTGTCTATGGCTGCTTTTATACACAAAAGCAGAGCAGAGTAGGTAGAACAGAAACTGTATGTCCCATAAAGCCTAAAATATTTACTAACTTGTCGTTTATAGAAAATTTCTTTGACCTCTGCTTTAAAGAACAATTGCTCCAAATTGAAGCAGGAGGACATAGGCTTTCAGGAAGAGGATCTCCAGAAAAGAAAATGGAACTAACAGTTTAACTGATGTTTTGGCCATTTTAAGAAGTGTTTTATAGTTCTCACATAGAATTTAGAGAATAATTTATGTAAGTACATAAAATTAAGAAAACAATAAAAGATAATCATTAACATCAACAAAAATTGTATGAGGAATGAAAATTTAATCATAGTATACCCTGCGAAACATCTATGAGAAATAATTATACAACCCTAGTGTGGAAGGAAGAATGCTGCTCCCTCTTCTCCAAAGATGCCCATGTCCTAATCCCTAGAATCTGTGAATACACTACCCTATGCAGTAAAAGGGATTTTGCAGGTGTGATTTAGTTAAGAATCTTGAGATGGGAGATTGTTGTTGATTACCCAGGAGAGATCAATGTAATCTCAAGGGGCCTTGTAAGAGAGAGACGGGAGGTTTAGAGTGAGAGAAGATGTGCAACTGAAGCAGACGTCAAAGAGGCAGAGAGAGGTTTGAAGATGCTGCACTGCTGATTCTGAACATGGAGGAAGGGGCTACAAGCCAAGGAATGCAGGCAATCTTCAGAAGTCAAGGAAACAGATTCTCTTCCAGAGTCTCCAAAAGGAATCAGCCATGCTAACACATTGACTTTAGCCCAATGGACTAATTTTTTAATTTTTACCTAAAGACTATAAAATAATAAATTTGTGTTCACTTAAGCCACAGTTTCTGGTAATTTCTTACAGCAGCAATAGGAAACTAATACACTTACTAATGTAAAGCCCTGAGTAATTAGCCAAAATTGTGATCTTTTGAAAGGAAGAGAAGGGGAAAGATATGTGTGTGTGTGCGTGTGTGTCTGTGTGCGTATCTGTACCTATGGATGGTGGACAGGGTGAGAGAAATAATCACTTGTCTTCCTAAGTAGTAAGCCAGTGAATAATTTCTAAAATAGAAATATCAAAAACAGCTAATAAGCGTTCCTTTCTCTCTGTATCCATGCCAGCATCTATTGTTTCTGGACTTTTTACTAAAAACCATTCTAACTGGCATAAGGTGTACTCCCATAATATTTTGAAAGAATAATAATTTAAAAAATAGCTAATAGGTAGCTATAGAAAGCAAAATTTGAGTGAGAAGAGGAATAAGATGTTAGCGACCACTAACTTTTTATTACAAATTGTATCATACTATATGCCATTAATCTATGTACCTACATTATGTTGGTTAAAAAAAAAAAAGGTTACTGTTATGGACTGAATGTTTGTGTTTCCCCAATTTACATGTTGAAATCCTAATCCCCGATGTGATGATATTAGGAGGCGAGACAACTGTGTGGTAATTAGGTCATGAGGGTGGAGCCTTCATGAATGAGATTAGTGTCCTTACAAAAATGGGTCCCAGAGAGTTCTCTCTGCTCTTTCTGCCATGTGAGGATATAATTAGAAATCAGCAGTCTGCAGCCCATAAGAGGGCATCACCAAAACCTAACCATGCTGGAACCCTGATTTCAGATTTTCAGCTTCCAAAATAGTGAGAAATAAATTTCTGTTGTTTATAAGCCACCTAGTCCAAGGTACTTTGTTATAGCATCCCAAACTGACTAAGAGATAAATTGCTACCAAAAAGTGAGGAGCTGCTATATAACAAACATTCAAAAATGTGGAAGCAGCTTTGTGACTGAGTAACAGGCAGAGGCTGGATGTGTTTTGATATGTATGTTTTTAAAAAGGCTAGATTATCATGAATGGCCTTTTAAAGGCAATTCTGGTGAGATCTGAGAAAGAAAAAGAGGAGAGCTGTAGAGAAAGCTTCTGTCTTCTTAAAGTCATGAACAGAAGGTTGGTAGAAATATGGGTGTTAAAGATCATTCTGATGAGGCCTCAGATGGAAATGAGGAACATATTATCGGAAACCAGAGGAAAGTCAATCCTTGTTATAAAGTTGCCAAGAACTTGAATGAGTTATGTTCATGTTCTAGTTGTTTTTTGGAAGATAGAAATTTTGAGCAATGAAATTGGATATTTTGTTGAAGATATTTCTTGGCAAAATATTGAAGGAGTGACTTGGTTCCTCCCAACTGCTTACAGTAAAATAGAAGAGGAGAAAACCTAATCAAGTATGAAATTGTTAAGCAAAAAGGAACCATAACTTAACCATTTGGAAATTCTCAGCCTTCCCATAACACAAAAAATGAGAAAGTGTGTTTAGTATAGAACAATAAAGATGTGGTGGACTGACTATTTAATAAAGATATCAGTGTGGGTGTGAACCGTGGACTTAATCAATCATATCTACAGAGGCCAGTAATAGAGATGGGATTATACCAAAAGAAACACTGCTAGCTAGAAATAAAGAAAACAGAGAAAGGGGACAAAATTAAGGAAGACTGTTGGACTTCTTAGACCCTACAGGACCAGAACATAAAGCAATGTGGCTATGAACATGTGCTACTCTTAAAGACCAGGGAAGAAGGACCTCGAAAACAATTCAGATATCATGAGGTCACCACCACCACAGGCTCGGAGCTCATGGGCAGGGCTGCCTCCACATCAATTTCAAAGGATGGGACCAATATCCAGTACAGCCATGAGGACAGGACCACTCCATGGTGCCTTGGAGGTGCAACTTCCTCTTCTACAGAGAATTATAGCATGGGTGGGGCCAAAGCATGGGCAGAGCTCTGCTGAGCTGTGGGAGTGACACTGCCACCCAGAAGGTCTACAAGGCATAGGATTGTTCTCCAGTTTTAAAATTTCATGGGGTTTGCCTTGCTAGATTTGGACTTTCTTGAGATCTTTCACCCCAAATAAAATAAATCAATCAATAAATTCTGGTAAGGTTCTTGGCTTTTGTTTGTTTGTTTTGGTTTCAGTAAAATATAATGATTAACTCTAGATGTCAATATCTAAATAAAAATTAAAGTGTTTATCTTAGTTTGTTCAGACTACTATGAAAAATAGACAGTCTGGGTGATTTAAACAACAATCATGTATTTCTCATGGTTTTGGATGCTGAGAAACTCAAGATCAAGGTATTGGCAGATCCAATGTCTGGTGAGGGCCTCCTTCCTCATTCAGAGATGGCCATCCTCTTGCTGTGTCTTCATGTGGTAGAAGGGATGAGGGTGCTTTCTGGGGTCTCTTTTGTATATAGAAAAGGGCACTAATCTCATTCATGAGGGCTCTACCCTTATGATTTAATCACCTCCTGACGGCCCCCACCTTTAAATATCATCAACATATGAATTTGGGGGTGGAGGAACAAACATTCAGTCTATGGCAGTATATATTAACGTTTTAAGGTTTATGACTAAAAAGATAAATAGGATATATATATTTAAAATTACCAAAAGAGGTTCTACTTCCAGTAGAGTTATGTATGCTTCTACCAGACTAATTCTCCCCCAAATAAGAGCTATAAACACTGAGGCAGAGGGGAACTACTTACAGTTATGGGAGAGAGACTAAAAGTAGGCAAATTCTGAAGGGGTTAACATTTGGAATAAGAGAACAGTACTGGGTTAGTTCTCTGTTTTTATGGTTTTAAACCTGAGGAAAAACCTAATCTGTGCTCTACAAGGCACCTAAAACTCCTCTAGTAAACCATCTTTATGACTTTAAGAGGCAGAATATAGTCACCAGAAAGTTACCAAAAAGTAAGAAGAGAATCCTGGAAATGAGAAAGACAGAGAGGAGGAGTCCCAAATGCTGTGTACAGCCTTTAACCAAATCTCTAGCTGTTCCCAGACCATGCATATACAGGACAGATTCCAAGCTGCCTAGCTATGAGAATTGAACTGAGATTTGAGCTGTTTGGAAAACAGGGTTTGCAGTTTGAGTTCAACCAAGTAAACTTCCTGCTAAAACAGTAAAACAAATAAGCAACACTAATCAGAGGAATATAATAGTATCCAGTCTTCACAACATCACATTCACCATGTGCAGTATTCAGTCCTAAATTACTCAACTTATTTAGAAACAGGGAAATGTGATCCATTTTCAAGAGAAAAGACATACCACGGAGACTGAATCCAAGATGACTCAGATGTTGGAATTAGCAGATTTTAAACTATTTTTAATGACATAAAGAAAAATATGCTCACAATACATGAAGCCTTAGAAAATATGAGCAAAGAAATCAAAAGTAATAAAAATGGAAATTTTAGAACTTTCTTTTTAAAACCATTGTATGTACTCAGCAGTACAATGAAGATGATAGAGAAGATTCAGTGAACTAAAAGATAAATTGATAAAAATTATCCGTTCTGTTAAAAATGTTTTAAAAAATAAACCCAGCCCCAGGGACAATATAAAAAAGTTTAACAGGCAATTGGAATTCCAGAAGGAGAATAAAGAGAATAAAGAAAAAAAAATTATTTAAAGAAATCATAGCCAGAAACATCCTAAACTTGGAGAAAAACATAAATTTATAGGTTCAAGAATTTCGTAAAACCCCAGGCAAAAGAAATATGAGGAAACTCTCCTAAGTGTATTATAGTCAAGCTACTGAAAACTAAAGATAAAGAGAACATCTTAATAGCAGCAAGGAAAGACTGATACATCCCATAAATAGGGAACGATGACTCAAATGACAGCTGAGTTCTTTTCGGAAATATGGAGGCCTGAAAACAGAGGAACAACATCTTTAAAGTGCTTAAGGAAAACCACTGCTAATACAGAATTCTATATGCAGCAAAATATCTTTCAAGAACGAAGGTAAAATAAAATATTTTCTAATAAAATAAGCCAAGAGAATTTGCTGTCAGTGGATTCACACTGCAGGAAACACTTTGTGGTGATTTTTATTGTTACCATTTTTTTCTCACTTGGTCTTGAGGTCTCTCTGTCAAGAGTGGCCATACTCCAAGACAGCCATTGTCCAGGAGAGCCTGACTGGGAGGCAAGTTAGGTTGAGGTGTGTGTGTCAGGTGACACACAATGAGGAACTAAAACAAAATGCATGAAACTGAAGAGTACTGAACCGAGATTTGAGCTGCTTCCCAAGGAACAGGGTTCAACCAAGTAAATTTTATTATTTGCAAGTCCCAGAGAAGTTAGGGGTGCTGATGGGAGGTCGACAAGAAGTCTGTGGAGACAGCAGAGAGCTCAGCCAGAGAGTGGGGAGTGAGAGATAAAGGAAGAGAGAGAACCTGGGGGCTATGCCATTATCAACATCCATGGGTATCATGCTTTAGGCTTTTCTGAGGGGACTGTGGGTAGGCCAGTTAAAAGAAAGCACTCATGAGAAATGGAAACTTATTTACATGACTCTGATGTTGACCGTTAGGTTTATCATGGTCAGCAGCTGTGAAGTGTGTTGGGTTTTAGGTCAGTGAGATGAGGAACAAAGAACAAAGAGTATGTATCATAAAAAAGCACACAAGAAAGTGAAGTTTTAACTAGGCCAAAGGTGATGGAATATGACTGAGTTTCCAACAGCTTATATCAGGCCTAAAAATGGATGCCAAGGCAGCAACTATATTAAATAAATTTATGACACACTTGTTAACAATCTCTCCACATGAATATGATACATGCCGAAGTTTAAAAATCACTGACATACTTATCTCCAGTGAGAACGGCCTTTATCAAAAAGTCCCAAAACAATAAATGTTGGCATGGATGCGGAGAGTCAGGAACACTCCTACACTGCTGGTGGGACTGCAACCTAGTACAACCTCTGTGGGAAGCAATATGAGCAATACCTCAAAGAGATACAAGTAGAACTACCATTTGATCCAGCAATCCCATTACTGGGCATCCACCCAAAGGAAAAAAAGACAGTCTATAAAAAAGACATCTGTACAAGAATGTTTATATCAGCACAATTCACGGTTGCAAAGATGTGGAAACAATCCAAGTGCCCATCAATACATGAGTGGATTAATAAAATGTGGTGTATGTATGGCGTTCTACTCAGCCACAAAAAAAAATGGTGATCTAGCACCTCTTATATTATCCTGGATAGGGCTAGAGCCCATTCTACTAAGTGAAGTATCACAAGAATGGAAAAACAAGCACTACATGTACTAACCATCAAATTGGTATTAACTGATCAACTTAGATGCACATATAGTAATAACATTCATCGGGTGTCGGGCAGGTGGGAGGGGGAAGGAGGGAATGACTATATTTACACGTAATGGGTGGGGTGCACACCATCTGGGGGATGAACATACTTGAAGCTCTGACTCGGGTAGGGCAAAGGCAATATATGTAACCTAAACATTTGTACCCCCATAATATGCTGAAATAAAAAAAAAATTTTTAAAATCACTTACATAAATGGGAATTTAGTATCACGTACAAGGTTGATATAGAAAATCTTTGCTGTCCTTTCTAACTGTAAACACTACATTTGCATAATCTAATGACACGTAATGAGGAAGTCTGGCTGGCTGAGCTAGACCTCAGATATTGTTAGTATGGGCAATATACTTTTATGAATCATGGGCATAAACAATACTGCTACTAGGTGTGAGTAGAGCTTTAGGGAGAGTATTCTCCCAGGCTCTACCTGAAATCGTTTCTGAAGGCAATATAATTTAGAGGGCAAAATGAAGTCATGGAAGCCATAGCAGTACTCCTTCAAGTAGCTTTGCAAGCATTGCTTGTCAACAGGCAGGAACCAAAGCAGAGAGGGATGGGAGAGGAAAGCATAGTGAGGCCAACAGACTGGTTCAGAGACATACATGAGGCATCCATTTAGGGATGATCACAAACAGCTAGGAGGACTTCTTATTAGAAGCTGGTGGAATGGAGGATTGTTAAGTTCCTGCTTGAGCTAGTAGGAGACTCAGAGTCACTTAAAATACGGCAATAGTGGTAAGAAGCTTCTTCACTTGGTATGGCCAATTGACATTTGGGTTTCAGAACTGTATTGACATTGAGTTTCAGAACTGTATGTATGACAAAGAACTTGTTAAGTGGTGAGAAAAAAGATGGTGAAAAAAGAATGCAAAGACTGACAATGTCACCTTTAAAAACAGACGCTGACACACCGGCTCCTAGTTAAAACTCTATGGGGCACAAGTGAATAGGCTTCCAATTCAGTATGTTGAAGCTCTATGGCTTTACTCGTTCTTGTGGGGAAAGAGACTTCTTCACTCTGCAGTTCACTCAGTGACAGGGATGAGAATTTAACAGGGACGTGAGCCTTCATGATGTTTTTTGTGGCAGTTAGGATACGGTTGAGGAATCTAACAGATCTGGAATTAAATCTCAGATGACTGGTTTACCCTTCATGTGACCTTGAGAAATTTTCTTATCTTCTTTGAACTTCTGTTTCCTCATCTGTTAGAGATAATAATGATCTCTACCTATATGATTGTTGCTATTGTTCTCTCCAACAAGGTCGACATTTTCCAGAGGAAACTCAGGAAGGTTCTTAGTTTCTGGTTTTCCACTTCTCTAGAAGGCACTATTGATAAATTCTGAGGCACAAAGAGATGACGGCTGGGAAGAATTTGAACCACAAGTCAGGAAAGAGTTCTGTGCATGAGAGATTTGGGGAAGAGGCCATACGTGTGAGCACCAAGGGTGTCATGTGTCATATTGCTTCCGATTCTGCATGTACTTCCTTCTTTTATGTTTACTTATCATAGAACTTATACCACTTTTTTTACATTTGATAGAAAAACATACATCATTTTCAGTATTGCTGTTTGTCAGGATCAAACTTTGTAAAGCTAGGAAATGTTTTCTCATTCATGACATTAGACAAGGGAGTGGTTTCATTTGAAAATCCACCTGTCCAAGCAGGCCAAGGTAAATCTATCTCCTTGTGAAGGTAACTTGGATTTGGGAATACAGCTGGTGCATACTCAGGAGAATTTCTGTGCACAAATATATATCTCATCTTGAGGGTCTTTTCTTTTGAATCCCCCATGAAATTTTGCCGTACCACTTAACCTTGAGTTTTTCCTCTCTCTTCCTGCCCAAATGGATCTTTTATGATTGCGTTTTTGACATCACTTCTAACTCTATAGTTTCCACACTTAGATTTCAAAAACTAGTAATCCTTTCCTCCCTCCTCCCTTTCTTTCATCTTCTCCTCCTCTCACCTTTCTTCCCTTCCTATTTTCTCTCCTAATTTCCTTCCTTCCTCCCCTCCTTGCAATTTTTTAATAAATCACAAACTTTCAGTGAAGTTTAGAGAAAGACACATTGAACAACCACGTGCTGACTGCCTGGTTCAAGAAATAAGACTTTAAAAATAAAAATAAGCTCCCTGGTTACCATTCCCCCCCCATCAGAGGCATCCACTACCTTGAATTTTGGTGTTAATCATTACCATCCATGATGTTAGATTTTTACTGCCTATGTATGTAACCATGCACATGTAAAGTACCGTTCTGTAGATTTTAAAACTTTATATGCATAGTTCCATACCATTTATATCCTTCTACTCCCTTTTTTGTTTTTCTTAACATTTTGTTTTTGAGACAGAGCCTTCCATTTTTTGGATGACATTTTAAAAAAACAGCACACACTTTCCTATCACTTATAAAAACTGACATTCAATGCCCCAAATTAGAAATAATCTTAAAACAAAGAACAATCCTTGGTTTGTTAAACTGTACACATTAATCTTTATGGGAGGTACTGCATTGCTTTTGCTCTTCTGTCTAACCTTGAATGGGTGAAAATGCCATCCCAAGTCCAAAACAGGGCACTGGACAGCAATGCTCACATGTGGCCCTGCTGCCCTCTTCAGCAGGTGTCTCTGAGGCTGTGTGGTTTTTCAAGGGTTTATGAGGGATCCTCAGTAAGAAAATCAGGATATCGTAGAGTCCTGGCTTGGAGTGAACCTCAAAGATACATTTTGTCTCTCTGTGGGCCACGGTTCCCTTGTCTCTCCAGAGGAAAAACCCTCCACTCTTTAATGGCGCCCCTCTCTACCCCCCTAGAATATTGCACTGAGAATCCACCTTTTCCCTCCCGACAAAGTCTCCGAGTCCCTCTTCCCAAGTCACCACACTGGGGAAACGCACACCACATGCATTGTCTGAAAAACAGAGCTCCCAAAGCTGATAGGGAAAGTAAGCTTAAGTAGAAATTTTGCTAGTAAATGTGAGAACAAGAATCCTCCAGGTGCATAAAGAAAAAGTTGAAACTCCATTTTCTTTCCACTTTCCTTTTTATCATCTTCTCTTTTTAATACTTATCTCTCTCAAGTCAAGTGTCTCTTCTTCTCCGCAGCTCACATTACTGGGGCACCTTTATTTCATTCGCTCTTTATGTTTCCTTTTTTCTTTCAATGTCCTTTCTCAACCCCACTTACATTCCCCCTTCCTGAAGGAAGGGGAAGGATTATACATTGAAAGAGAAATCCTGAAGAAGCTGAACCAGACGACTCACGTGAACACCGTCACCATCTCAGACCTCCATACACTCACAGCCCTCCCCACCCCGGGGTGGTCCTCTGAGGAGTCACCGCAACGTCCTGCTGGCAATGAGGGAACACCTGGGGGAAAAACAAGGTGTGTTGGGGATTTCCTAATGTCTAGGATCTGCAGGCAGGAACTCGAGCAAGGTTGATCGACTTAATAGTGGGACCATGTTGTCAAGCTCACCTTGTTCTGGAACGGCCCGTCACAGTGTCTCTTCTGCCCATCACCTCAGGGAAGGGAAGGGGTGTCCGCTCTTTAGCTGGCAAGAAACTACCAGATCCTCCCAAATCCTCTCTGAGAGTGGCCTCAGTACCAAATCATGAGCTCCACTGCGCTTGGACCTGGATGCATTAAAAATAGAAATGTGAGCCCAGACATGAAATGTAAAGCTCTTCCTAAGAGGATTGTTCCAGTTACTAAATGGGGAAAGAATTAGAAAATCAGCATGTTTTTAACTCCTAGCAAATTTATCCATTTAAATAATGATCATTAATAGATGCTTAAGTAATTGCAGATATTCACAGGGTGCCGTCACTCACAGATTACTTCCTGGTCACAAGAGGAAAGTCTGTTTATGCGATGAGGAAGTCAGGCTGCCACCACATAAGCCTGCTTAATATCACCGAGGTGGGACAGTCAGCCCTTATGTGCCCTCTGATGTGATGCACTGTGAAGTATTTTTGTCCAAAATGCTCAATGAGAATCTAATAGAGTCTTCAGATCTAATTTCTAATTTATAGGACACCTAGAAGGGTGAGGGAACAAATTAAATAAAACCATAAGAAAGCTCTAAGAAAAATCCAGAAGATGGGATATTCTGCACAACTGCCTTTTTTTTTTCACAACAAATCAATGTCAAGGAAACAAAAGGTAGTTGGGAGATAACTGTTAGAGATTAAATGAGACTTAGGAAGCAGAATGGTGGTTGCTAGGGCTGGAGGAGAAAGGAATGAGGAGTTGTTCAATGGATGTGAAGTTTCAGTTATGAAAGGTAAGTTCTGGAGACTTGCTGTACAACATAGTGCCTATAGCAAACGATACGGTATTTTGAGCTTTAAAAAAATTTAAGAAAATAGATCTCGTGTTAAATGTTCTTACCCCAAAAAGGGCAGGAGGTCATGAGAAAACTTCTGGATGTGATGGATATGTTTATAACTTTGACTGTGGCTACGGTTTCACCAGTGTAAGCATATGTCCAAATTCATCAAATTGTATATATTACATAGGTACCATTTTTTGCATATTGACTACACATCAGTAAAGCTGTTAAAACAGAGAGACTTGAGACAAATATCCAATTATTAGAATGTGGGATTATTTATTAGACCCTAGTTTGAACTTGTAAAAGATGTTTTGGGGACAGTTGGGGAATTTTGAATATGAACAGGGTATAAGATAAAATTCAGGCATGACTGTAAATCTTGCTAGGAATAGGAAGGACATTGGCCTTTTGTAAGAAACGTGATTTTTTTTTAAACAAAAGAGGCATACATATGCCTTTGCAAATAAAATAAAATTTTACTTTAAAATACTTCAGCCAAAACAAAACAAAATAGATTGGCAAATATAGTAAAATATTAATCATTGTTAAAACCAGATGACAAGGATTGTAACTGAGGATTCATTATATCATTCTCTTTCATCCACTTATATAAATCTTTGAAAATGTTCAAAATAAGAAGTGAAAAAAGAACGTGAGAGTCCAGAATTCCCGTGGTACAGGGAAATGGACGAAGTCACAGCCCATTTTGTTACTCTTCTCTCAGTTGAAATTCACAATAAAGGTGGCAAATCTGGGAGAATTTCCAATGAAACCACAGTGATTACAGTTACCTGTAATCATTAGTGTCATTGATATGTTCAGGCTTCGTGAACATGTGACAAAAAATAAATGTCACAAATTCTGCTTCTTATTTTTAAATAAAAGTGATACATGTTAAAAAAAAAAACAGGCTCAAATACAATAGAATGGTAATAAATGGAAAGTGCCATTTCCATTTGCCATACCTACTTGCTCCAAAGAATTAGTCATTTCTGTTTTAGTCCATCATAAATCCAAGTTCATAACTCTACTGATGGATTATACTCGTTACAAGGAATCCACTGGGTCACCACTGGAAAAGATGAGAAACTCAGCTTCTCTCACCCCCAGCTTCTCTCCTCCACTGTGAAATTTGTTCCTTTTAGAGCTTCTGTCATGGTTTTTATTGCTTTAGATAATATACTCAAACCTCTATTTCATTTTAGAGCACCTGTAGTCAGTATGTCTTTCCTGACAACACGTGAGATAAACAACAGTACCTCTCCACTCCTTCTTCCTTCCTTTTACCACCCTCCCAACCCCAGCCAAAGAAACGACAAAAATGATGTGTTCGAAGAACAAATTGATAACAATTCTAGGCAACAAGAAAGAGTACCAACAGATGAGAAGTAGCGGGCAATTCCTGAAAGTCAGAAACCAGCATCAGCCCTGGGGGTTCTGAAGAGTCAGAAAGCTTAATGCAGCAGAGAACTGGGTGCCGTGGCCCTGGAGGGCAGGGAGCTGTCTGGTTGTGCCTTTGCTGCACTCCACATTGTCCTGGGTGGACTGTTGCCCATTCTGTTGTCACTGTGGGCCCCTGGTAGGAATCAGAGGTGGCCATCAGAGCCATTGAATGCATATGGGCGGGAAACAGTTTAAAACAGTCACCGTCTCTGCTTCCCCAGGCCTGGTGGAAGGTCTATGGAAGCACTCATTGCCAGCTCCGTGTGTCCACCTGGCCCAGGGACCTGGCCTGTTTCTGAGAGCTGAGCCTGGGATACTCTCATGGCGAGTCAGGGGTGAGCATGCGTGGTGCTTTGGGTGATGCCGGGGCCCCTGCAGACCCTGTCCTGATGCCCCTCCATCACTCCTCCTTGGACCTATGCTTCCTGCACTTGCTTGGTCTCATTCTCCTGCTCTGCTCTTCTTTAAAACCCAGGTCACATGCTCTCTCCTGCCTGGGCTCTTAGGTCCCTGGACACTTGGGCCTCGGCCCACAGCTGAAGATGGACAATGTCTGCTTCACAGGCTGGGGCACAGTTGGGATCGTCTCTGACCTCCACGGAGATCAAGTCTCAGTTCTTTTGTTACCTATCAGCACCATTTAAGGGTTTAACAACACTCTCTTCTCCTTGAAATTGTTTTGCTTGTCTTCTAGGGAGGCTGCTTCTCTGATGTTCTCCTTTAAAGACCCCCTTCAGGAAAATGAAATCAGAGCAGTGCAAGTAAAACGAATGGTTTCTTGTAATACACTCCCCAGCTGACGTGGAGGGCTCTGAGCCTTTGGATCTGAGCACAACACCCCATATTAGTAGTGGGGCAACTTGGCTAAGACAAGACGTACCAGAGGGGAGAGAGTCTCACCTGAGTCCAGCCCTACCCTTCTGCATCCCTTGATGTATCTGAAAGCCTATATATCTTTAAAACAAGTGTTTCCTCGGAAACCAAGAAAAGACGCTTTGCTGTTCCTGCTGTTCATATGGGTCAGGGCAGCCACAGGGCACATGTTCAAGTTCATGCTGTGGAGGGCTTCTGAGTCCAAAGCTGCAGTGTCCAGTTCAGTAGCCACTTGTCACATGTGGCTGTTAAGTACTGGAAATGTGGCTGATCCAAATGCAGATGCACCGTAAGTGTAAAGCGCTCACGAAATGCCAAAGTAAAAAACATATGAATATAAAATACGTCATTAATAATTTTTACACTGATGAGGTGTTGAAATAGTGTATGTTGGATATATTAGGTTAAATAAAATATATCATTAAAATTAATTTCATCTGTATCTTTATGCTTTTTTAATACAGGCACTAGCAAATTTTATGTTACGTATCTGGCTCTCATTTCTATTTGTAATGCATCCAGGTCCGAGTGCAGTTGAGTTCTTGATTTGATACTGAGGCCACTCTCAGAGAGGATGTCTGGGGATCTGGTAGTTTCTTGCCAGCTAGAGAGCAGACACTTTTCCCTTCCCTGGGGTGATGGGCAGAAGAGGCACTGTGACGGGCCGTTCCAGAACAAGGTGAGCTTGACAACATGGTCCCACTGTTAAGTCAGTCACGCTTGCTTGAGTACATGCCTGCAGGTCCTGGCCATTAGGAAATCCCCAACACACCTTGTCCTTCCCCCAGGTGTTCTCTCACTGCCAACAGAATGTTGAGGTAACTCCTCGGAAGACCACCCTGGGGTGGAAGGCTGTGAGTGTATGGAGGTCTGAGATGGCAACAGTATTCACGTGAGTCGTCTGGTTCAGCTTCTTCAGGATTTCTCTTTCAACGTATAATCCTTCCCCTTCCTTCCACCTGAATCAGCCTCTGTTGCTCTGTGTGCCTCAGGGCACAATACATGATCCTTCAGAGCAGGACCATAATGGAATGACAAGGAACATACTTCAGTGTTTAAGCAAATCACAAAACCTGTCTCTACAGGGTCATCTAGTTGGTGGGTTTGTGACTACATGTGTATAACCTGCTGCTGGCTTAAAAAGAGAGAGCTGTCAAGAAGATGAAGGAGGAGGGAAATGGAAACCTCCTCCACCCTGCTATAGGGCTAGTGGAGGGAAAGCGGGAAGGAATGCACCAGAAACCATGTAGTATATTCATTTGTACCTACTCTTACTGCTCCCAGACCCTTCTCCCATTTGCATTATCTCAGATTTGCAAATGAGAAAAAACAACTCATTGAAGTTAAGTGACTTACTGAAGATCACCCAACTCATTAAGTGGTGAAGATTGGGTTTAAATTTAGGAATGTTTAACAAGCTCATGATGATTTTCTTTCTACTGCGCCAGACACCTTAAAACTTTTGGCAATTGTGTACTGGAGTTGACTCGTACTGTCGTCTAGCATGATCTGACCATATGCATGCCTTCCTCATTCCATGTTCAATGACATCATGTTGGTAACTGAAAATCAGCCATGGAGGGGAATATCTACATCACAGAAATGGGCAGATGCTACCACTCAGGGGTTTTATGTCCAGGGAGCTGGTTGTTGAACATTTATCTACACACCACTGGGATACGGTAAAACAGAGGACAGGTATGTGCACTAAGTCAGAAATAACTCTTAGCTGGTCTTCACAGTGAAACCAAAAAGAGTTAAATTAAGAGAGTCAGACAGGTAGTAACCAGGTGCACCAATCTAGAAGGGCTCTAAATCAGGGGTCAGTAAATTTTCCTGTAACAGGCCAGATGGTAAATATTTTAGGCTTTGCAGGCTGTATATTCTTTTTTATTTTTATAAACTTTTAAAAAGGTTGAAAAATTATTCTTAGCTCACAGGCTGTATAAAAATAGGTTGTAGGCTGGATTTGGCTGGCAACCATTGGTTTGCTGACCCCTGCTATAAACTAGCACCAAATATAGAAAGACAGAAACTATTCATTACAATTGTTCTTAGAGAAAGTGCTCTTTATCATTGGAAAAAATACATGAATCAACTGCTTAGAGTATGGAATTCTGAAAGAGCACCTGCCTACCCCTCCAGGGGCATTATCAAGTGGCAATGGCCTGATACCAAACTGCCTCCTGAGTAAGGCAAGTCTTCTTAACCACAGAGCTTTAATTTGGCTTGGTGGAATATGCAGCTTTGGGGTCAGAGCTGAATCGCTCCGGACAACAGGGGCGGCACTGAGCTTTCTCTGCTTTACCATCATGCAGTCAGTCCTCAGCTTGCCTTCGCTACATATGCTGACCACATATTTGAAAAGTGGCACAAAATTGTATCTTTGCCCAGGTCCCACCTTGCAAGAAGGGCAACATTATATAATATTTCTGAGATTCAGATAATTAAGACAGAGATGAGTAAAAGATCCAGGAAACATACCCACCTATATTCTAGAGCATTTTTATTTCATCCCTCATTGCTCCTCCCCTCTTCCTGGGGTCACTAATATGTAGGAAATGGACTGACCTTCATTGAACACCAGAATTCCTTTTTTCATGAAATGTAGTAGAAGAAGAGACATAAAGACCTAGCTTCATTGGATCCAGAGTAGGTGAAGGTAGCAACAAGCTGCCAGGTAATCAGGCTGCTGATGAAGCTTCCACCAAAATTATAGATCTCTTTGAGATCTTGCTTTGAATTCTTTTGAATATATACCCTCAGTGGAATTGCTGGATTGCATGGCAGTTCTATTTTTAATTTTCGAGAAGCCTCTGTACTGTTTTTCACATGGTTGCACCATTTTACATTCCCACCAACAGCGCACAAGGACTCCAACTTCCCCGCATCCTTGCTGACACTTATTTTTTGTTCTTTTGACAGAGGCCATCCTGATGGGTGCGAAGTGGTATCTCACTGTGGTTTTGATATGTATTTCCCTAATGATTAATGATGTTGAGCATCTTATCATGTGTTTATTGGCCATTTTTATATCTTATTTGGAGAAATGTCTATTCAACTCCGTTTTTAACCTGGTTATTTGTTTTCTGTTGAGTTGTAGAAGCTTGTTAAATATTCTAGATGTCAACCCCTTATCAGATATAAGATTTGAAATTGTTTTCTCCCATTCTGTAGGTTGCCTTTTCAGTCTGTTGATTGTGTCCTTTGCTGTGCAGAAGTTTTTAAGTTTAATGTAGTCCCATTTGACTTTTTTATTTTGTTGCCTGTGCTTTTGGTGTCATATCCAAGAAATTATTTTTCCTTTCTGTTTTCTCCTAATAGTTTAATAGTTTTAAGTCTCACATTTAGGTCTTCAATCCATTTTGAGTTAATTTTTGTATATGGTGTAAAGTAAGAGTCCAGCTTCATTCTTTTGTGTGTGAATATTCAGTTTTCCTAATACCATCTGTTGAAGAGACTATTCTTTCCCAATTGTGTAGTCTTCATACACTTGTTGAAAATCATTTGGCCAGATATGCAGGGGTTTGTTTCTGGGCTTTCTATTCTGTTTAATTGGTCTACACATCTATCTTTATGTCAGTACCACGTTATCTTAATTACTGTTGCTTTGAAGTGTATGTTGAAATTAGGGAGTATGAAGCCTCCAACTTTGTTCTTCTTTTTCAATATTGTTTAGGCTGTTTGAAGTTCCTTGAGATTCCAGATGAATTTTACAATTTTTTTTCTAATTCTGCAAAAAATGTCACTGGGAATTTGATAGGAATTACGCTGAATCTGTAGATTGCTTTGAGTATGACATTTTAACAATATTAAGTCTTCCAATCCATAAGCATGGGATGTCTTTCCATTCATTTGTATCTTCTTAGATTTTTTTTAAGCATGTCTTGTAATTTTCAGTGTACATATCTTTCACCTACTTGGTTAAGTGTAAAATACTTTCTAAGTATTTTATCCTTTTTGATGCTATAGGAAATGGGATTGTTTTCTTAATTTCCTTTTCAGATTGGGCATTGT
>NW_012151951.1:14364679-14366556 GCF_000956105.1 Propithecus coquereli | reverse complement strand
TAAAGAAGTTGAATTTTTACAAAAAATCAAACAGAACTTCTGGAAATAAAAAATTCATTATGGAAATACAAAACACAGTGGAAATTTTTAAGAATAGGCTAGCTCAGGCAGAAGAAAGAATCTCAGACCTTGAAGACATTACCTTTGAAATAAACAAGTCAGTCAAAGATAAAGAACAGAGGAATAAGAGGAATAAACAAAGCCTATAAGAAGTATAGGATTATGTACAGAGGCCTAATATGAGAACCATAGGCATCCCTGAGGGTGAAGAAGAAAATATACAAGGGTTGGAAAACCTATTTGAGGGAATAATTGAGGAAAACTTTCCTGGTTTTGCTAGAAATTTAGATATCCAGGTACAGAAAGCTCAATAGACACCTGGGAGATTCAATGCAATGAGGAAATCACCACGACACATTGTCATCAGACTGGCCAAAGTTAACAAGAAGAAGAAATTCCTGCAAGCCTTAAGGTGAAAACATCAAGTAACTTACAAAGAAAAACCCATCAGACTAACTGTAGACTTCGCAACTGAGACCTTACAAGCCAGAAGGGATTGGGGGGCCATTTTCAGCCTTCTCAAACAGCATAATGGCAAGCCTAGAATTTAGTATCCTGCCAAACTAAGTTTCTTATATTAGGGAGAAATAAAGACTTTCTGAGACAAGCAAACACTTAGGAAATTTGTCAAGACCAGACATGCCCTGCAGGAAGTATTCAGATCTGAATTATACATTGACCAGCACAATAGACATCCACCAGTATAAAATCACCCAAGAACTAAAGCTCAGAGCCCATATACCATAATGGCTCAAGAGGTAAAACAAAGCAATAAGGTTCTACCCAACATGATGAACAGAAATCCACCCCACTTATCAATTCTGTCAATGAATGTGAACAGCTTAAAATCTGCACTTAAGAGATATAGCTTGGCTGAATGGATAAGAAAATATAAGCCAAGTATCTGCTGTCTCTAGGAAACATATCTAATCCACAAGGACTCATTCAGACTCAAGGTGAAGGGATGGAAAAAAATATTCCATGAAATGGAAACCAAAAGAAAGCTGGTGTAGCCATTCTCATATCAGATAACATAGACTTCAAATCGACAATAGTAAAAAAAGACAAAGATGGTCATTATACAATGGTAAAGAGAGCAGTTCGGCAAGAAGACATAACAATCCTAAATATTCATGCACCTAACACAGGTGCTCCCAGATTCATAAAGCAAACCCTAGTAGATCTAAACAAAGTGATAAACAGCAACATGGTAATAGTGAGGAAGTTCAACAACCCACTGACAGAATTGGACAGATCATCCAAGCAAAAAATAAATCAAAAAACATTGGACTTAAATGGGACTCCAGAACAAATGGGCATAATAGACATTTACAGAACATTCTACCCAAAAACTACTGAATATACATTCTTCTCATCAGCACACCAGAACATCCTCTAAGACTGGTTACATCTTAGGCCCCAAAACATGTCCCAACAAATTCAAAAAAACAGAAATTATACTATGTATCTTCTCAGATCACAGTGGGATAAAATTAGAAGTCAATTCCAACAGAAACATTCAACTTTACACAGAGTCATGGAAATTAAACAAACTACTGCTGAATGATTATTGGGTCAAGGAGGAAATTAAGATGAAAATCAAAAGATTCCTCAAACTAAACGACAATGGGGACACAAGTTATCAAAATCTGTGGGATTCAGCAAAAGTAGTCCAAAGAGGAAAATCCACAGGCTTACATGCCTACATCAAAAAGACAGAAAGATCACAAATCAACAATCAAATGAATCATCTCAAAGAATTAGAAAAGGAAGAGCAAACCAATCCCAAACCTAGCAGAAGAAAATAAATAAGGTCA
>NW_012151951.1:14358461-14359500 GCF_000956105.1 Propithecus coquereli | reverse complement strand
GTGAAATAAGCCAAACACAAAAGGACAAATACTATATGATTCAACTTATGTGAACTACCTAGAATAGTCAAATTTATAGACAGAAAGTACGATGGTGGTTGCCAGGGGCTGGGGGTAGAGGAGCAGGAGAGAACAGGGAGTTATTGTTTAATAAGTATAGAGCTTCTGTTTGGGATGATGAAAAAGTTCTGGAGATGGGCTATGATGATGGTTGCACAATATTGTGAATATACTCAATGCCACTGAATCACATACTTAAAATTATTTAAATGGTAAATTTTATGTATATTTGACTACAATAAATTTTTAAATTTGTTTTTTTCAAACCTTGGATTGCAATAAACTATCCTTGCAGTATATATGAGATGATCTAAAGAAAATAGCTAGTGTTATTTTTCTATATTTTTCCTCTAGCAAATGTAGTTTAAGAACCTGCCGATCTGATTTTCAATCACATAAGCAGGTGGATGGGCGTTGTTTGTGCAATATGCAATTGTCATGTCCCAGGCATCAAAAATACCCACATTGAGATCCATAAAAATGTCCCTCATGATAAGATTCTGAATATAGCCATGAAAGTCTCTAAACATCTCTGCATTTTGATTTATCTCCCTGGTGTTTTCAGTTTTAAGTATCACCTTGGTCTCTGGACTTCGCAAGAATAGACGGTCAATGGCCTTTTGAATGTTAATGGCCCTACGGATGAAAATGTTGATGGGAAAGGGTCTGAAGTGTTGGCCGAGGGTTATGACAATGGCTGTGTTATTGTCTCCTGCTACCCAGTCAATTTCCCATGAGATATAGTTTTCATCTTTCAGTGAGAACAGCTTTTGGGTAATAAATGGATGGCCATGTTTTTTCCACTGTATCAAAATATTTCTTTCAACATCCAGATGAACATGTGTTTTAAAGATCCCAGTTCCATTATGATCAAAACATTTTAAGGCTGATGGAAAACAAATCAATAAATCTTTTAACAAAAAGGAAAGGATGTAATTTTAAAATGGCTATAACATGTGTAAAATTCTAATCAAGGTCA
>NW_012151951.1:14357264-14358411 GCF_000956105.1 Propithecus coquereli | reverse complement strand
TTAAATTAAAAAGCTTCTGCACAGCCAAGAAAACATTCAACAGAGTGAATACACAACTTACAGAATGGGAGAAAACATTCACATGCTATATATCTGATAAAGGGCTAATAACCAGAATCTACAAAGAAATCAAACAAATCAGCAAGAAAAAAATCAAACAACCCCATTAAAAAGTGGGCAAAAGACATGTACAGAAGCTTTTCAAAAGAAGATAGACAAATGGCTAATAAACAAAAAATTCTCAATGTCACTAATCATCAGGGAAATGCAAATTAAAACCACAATGATATATCACCTAACCCCAGAAAGAATGACTTTTATCAGAATGTTCCAACAAAAATAGATGCTAGCGTGGATACAGAGAGAAAGGAACACTTATACACTGTTCGTGGGACTGCAAACTAATACAACCTCTACGGAAAATAGTATGGAGATTCCTCAAAGAACTAAAAGTAGACCTACTATTTGATCCAGCAATTCCACTACTGGGTATTTACCCAAAGGAAAAAAAGTCATTTTATAAAAAAGACACTTGCACTCAAATGTTTATAGCAGCATAATTCACAATCACAAAGATGTGGCATCAACCCAAGTGCCCATGAATTCATGAGTGGATTAATAAAATGTGGTATACGTATAGCATGGAGTACTATTCAGCCATAATAGAATGAATTAATACCTTTTGTAACAGTCTAGATAGAACTGGAGATCATTCTCCTAATTGAAGTATCACAAGAATGCAAAAACAAACACCACATGTACTCTATATTAAATTGGAACTAACCAAACAGCACTTGTGTGCAAAAAAGGAAGTAAAATTCAACAGAAATCAAACAGGTGGGAGGGGGAGGAGTGGGACGGATGAAATCATACCTAAAGGGTACAATGTACACTATCTGGGAGATGAGCACACTTATAATCTTGTCTTAAGTATACAAAAGCAATCCATGTAACCAAAACTTGTGTACCCACATAATAATCTGAAATTTTTTAAAAAAGGAGACAATAGAAGATGTATGAAAGCATCAATGAAATACCTTCTCCTGTGATTTCTAAGGAATGAATTATGCAGAGATTTATGGAAAGATTATCTCATGGCTTTAAAATTCTTTGATTGTTTTGTCTTTTTTCATAGGATTAAATTGAC
>NW_012151951.1:14344763-14346539 GCF_000956105.1 Propithecus coquereli | reverse complement strand
AGGTAAAGTTGAGGATAATAAGGGAGACCAAGACCTGGCTGCCTTGTAAATTTGGTTACCAAAGCCAAACTTTGATGATACATTAAAGTATTAAGAATATGTACTCATGGTATGAAGGCATTCATTTTAACGTCTCTTGTTTTTGTAATTGTGAGTGTGTGCATTACACTTTTAGGAGGGGGCTCTGTATGGTCAGATCACAGTAGAAACTGAAAGAGTTATAAACAACTGTGTTGCCCATATGATGTCTTCTCACGTGATAACCCCTTGTTTATTTTTTCATCATGACTATCCATAAAACACTTAAATTAAAAAGAAAAATAACATTTTTTTTAACTTTGAAGAAGTGAGTAGCTAAGGAGGTAACATCTCTGATGCTGAAGCCAGGGTTGGGAGAGAGAACCCTAGTGAGAAAATGTATTTACAGCCAGCCCTCGGTGTACCCAGGGGATTGGTCCCAGGACCCCCACCACGTATACTAAAATCTGCTTGTACTCAAATCCCACAGTAGGTCCTGTGGAATCCAAGTATACAAAAAGTCAGTCCTCCACATATGCAGGTTTTGCATTGCATGAATACTGTATTTTCAATCCACGTTTGTTTGAAAAATATCCAATATAAGTGGACACACACAGTTCGAACCCATGTTGTTCAAGGGTCCACTGTGCTATGTTACAAATGAAAGAGAAACAGTTTTACTCCCTGGACTCATGGGAAGGAAAAATGTCATAGAACTGGGCTTGGGCCTAGGAGGGGGCACTAGCGCTTAGGAGTAGCATATCCATGAGAGTTCTTGAATGTAATCACCTGTGAAGTCAACTACTCCTTGCATATGCACTAAATCACCTGTGAGGAGACTGAAATATCTAATTCCATGCAGTCAGGAAAAAAACTTAACAACTTGAATAGAGCAGGGGATCTGGGAAGAAAATGTGTCTATTGGGAAATAAAGCAGGTTGTTACCACGATTATTGTCATGAGCACGGCCTACTGGAGAAGCATGATTAGGACCCGAAATATATGCAGGTCTTCCAGACCAGAGACTTTGGATTTCCTGAGACACAGCCAAGAGACTGTATAAGGATGGCTGCTCCAACCCACGCTGCTATGAGGACCATCTCGAGAGGGAGCCAGATGTGGCCAACAGGGAGTATGGAATCAGGCACAGGTGCCCCCTGCCCCTTAGACTTAAGACATGGTTCTGAGACCTTCAAAACAGGAAGGCCTCCATGTCTCCATGATCACTTTTCCTTGGCTTTGTCATAAAAATATATTTGAAAAAGCCCAGCTTCTTTTAGCTGAGCCATAGGATAAAGGGATTTTTTCCATACCTTGATCAGAACATAAAAAAGTGAAAGTAAGGGAAGGGTGGAAGGGAAATCTTGTAGAGATGTGGGGTCAGTTGTGCCAGCCCCCTGTATAATCACAATGTTTAAATTGGATTTGAACTTGAAGTTCTGGGATATTTTGTTACCCAGTTTGTTCTTCTGAACACATATTGGAAAGCAAAGGTCTTTCTATAGCAGCTATTCCCAAATGGTGGAACCAAAGTCTCTTAAAATGATCCACGGAATAAATGTTCTGTGGCCAAATAAGTTTGGGAAATGTTGTATGCTCTATCCCTGCTTGAATGCTGCTGCTTTGTTTTGTTTTTTTAATAGTGGATTGCTGTTTGATATTTGTACAGAAAGGCTTGAAGTCCAAGTATACTAATTCTCCTGCCATAAGTATTGTCAAAGATTTTTCTGGAATAGGACATTTAATTTTGCCAAAACA
>NW_012151951.1:14343675-14344713 GCF_000956105.1 Propithecus coquereli | reverse complement strand
GGAATGAATTATGCAGAGATTTATGGAAAGATTATCTCATGGCTTTAAAATTCTTTGATTGTTTTGTCTTTTTTCATAGGATTAAATTGACAGACGTTTTTTGCCTAAAAAAATAAATAAATAAATCTTAAAAATAGATTAGATCATCTCATTCATTGAGGTGAGAGATGGGGTGGAAGGCATGTTGTAGTGACATAGGCAAACTTTAGTGCGTTCAAAGACTAATGGTAAGAAACTAGAAATTGTGTCGTATCAGAACTAGGTTGAAGGAATTTGGGTGGTCTTGGTGGGTAAATGATAACTCATTTAAGCAATTAATGGTGCAATAGTTGGAAAAATAATTAAATTTATTTTGAAAGTTTCCTACAGGAATAATTACAACCAATGGGTAGGTCAATATAAGGAAGGAATTTCTAAAGTTTCCTTATTTAGAGAAGTCTAGTCCTAAGCTGTATGACCTGGCCTTTGTACTGTTGTCACAGCTTTATAGTCTCACTTCCTCTCATGAAGAACACAGTCTAAACAGGGGAATCATTCTTGACAACAATATTCTCACTCTTGAGACCTAGACTATATTAATGGGGTGTACACTTTTATAATGAGAGAAAGATTTATAGACAAAGCTTATAAAGTCATTTGAGGCCCTATGGAGGGGATCCCACATCATATTTTAGAACTAACAGAAATCAGGGTTTTAGGATCTATACATCGACACAATGCTAAGTTGGTTTCTCTCTATGAGTTTGGGGGTTTGGGATTGTGATGCATAATGCTTGCTGGAATCTAGAGATTAACTGGTTACCAGATTCCAAACAATTTTCCTAAGCAAGAACTGCTATTATGATCCCACTGGGTTTTCTCCTATAGGTCACATTTTCTCTAAACTTGAACCATTTAGTCTATGCATTTCTGGACTGTACATTTCTTAAAATCAACTTATGATTGATGATCATTTGCTATTCAGTCATCATGGTTATCGCTGGAGACATGCCTTTTAATTTGGTTTCCTCTTCATAGCATGAAACAACCCAAATGCCC
>NW_012151951.1:14343084-14343625 GCF_000956105.1 Propithecus coquereli | reverse complement strand
TTTCTAAAGTTTCCTTATTTAGAGAAGTCTAGTCCTAAGCTGTATGACCTGGCCTTTGTACTGTTGTCACAGCTTTATAGTCTCACTTCCTCTCACGAAGAACACAGTCTAAACAGGGGAATCATTCTCGACAACAATATTGTCACTCTTGAGACCTAGAGTATATTAATGGGGTGTACACTTTTATAATGAGAGAAAGATTTATAGACAAAGGTTATAAAGTCATTTGAGGCACTGTGGAGGGGATCCCACATCATATTTTAGGGTCAACAGGAATCAGGGTCTTAGGGTCTGTACATTGACACAATGCTAAGTTGGTTTCTCTCTATGAGTTTGGCGGTTTTGGATTGTGATGCATAATGCTTGCTGGAATCTAGAGATTAACTGGTTACCGGATTCCAAACAATTTTCCTAAGCAAGAACTGCTATTATGATCCCATTGGGTTTTCTCTTATAGGTCACATTTTCTCTAAACTTGAACCATTTAGTCTATGCATTTCTGGGCTGTACATTTCTTTCTTTTTTTTTTTTTTTTTTTTTT
>NW_012151951.1:14329173-14331239 GCF_000956105.1 Propithecus coquereli | reverse complement strand
TTGAAGCACTCTTAACTCTCTGCAAATACTGTTTTTTATTATTTTTACATATTTAAGGTATTCTGGGGAAATAAATGAGTCAGGATTCTGGAAAACTCTTCCCCTGGCAGGGGATCTAGAGATGCAGAGAGAGTCACTCATCCTCCATGTCCAATCTGTCAAATCTATCTACCCATCCTTTCATTTTACCTCCTAAATAGTTCTCTGCCACAAATTAACCTCTCTACCTTTGCCCCTGTAGTAGTTCAGGCCCTCCTTCACCTTTTCCTAGGCCAGTGCTTCTCCGACTCGAGTGTGCATTAGAATTATATCGAGTACTTGTTACAACTCTGATTCTATAGTTCTGGAGCAAGGCTCAAGAATTTGGGTTTCTAATAAGCTTTGGGGCAAAGCCAAAGCTAATGACCCAGGGACATTACTTTGAGAATCCTGTCCTGGATTATTATATTATCTTTCTGCCCCTTCAGTTTTTTCCACCTCGATACAACCTCTATGCTGCCTGTTTTATTCCCCTGTGCAGAATCTTTCATGACTTTCCATCATAAACCTTCAGGGTGAGAACCGAGCCCCCTAACTAACCAGCATACAAACCTCCTGGGACTGTCTCCCTCTCCAGCTTCATCTTCATCTACTCCTCACCTTCACAGGTCCCCAGGAATCTATTTTCCAGAGTCTAGTATCTCCTTGAGACTAGGGGTCAGGTCAATCTTATTCTCTATAACATTCTACATGCCCAGCATAGTGAGCTTCACCTCAAGGTATCCATCCTAAAAATTAAGCTGGTGGCTACATCTGGTCAAATCAAATTCATTCTATCAGAAAGAAATGAACATGGGAAAAGGTAGGACTTTCAGAGCCAGACCCACAGAAACCTCCAGGAGGGACAAATGAAATATTTTCCAAGATTGGATGGCCTGAATCCCAGAAAAGAAGTTTTTAGGTTGAGACTAATACCCCCCTCATCAAGGGGGCCAGAGAACTGAACAACTGAGAGGTCAGGGTGGGTGTGTGGAGTGGTAGAGTCGTGAAGGCAGTACTATCGCCTATTGACTTTAGAGTAAGGTCACTTAGGATTCCAATTATGACTCTGCAACTCACTAAGCACGTGACTTTGGCCATACTATTTAATGTCTGTGCTTAAATGGCCTCATCTATAAAACAAGCATAACCATAGTCACTCCAGAGTATTTTACTAAGGATTAATGCCATAATAGAAGGAAGACATCTAGCATAAAGCCTGACGCATAGTAGGTGTTCACCAAATAACTGCAATTATTATTACTGAGGATCCCATCAGACATATCTGTGGCACAAGATTAAAGTTTGTCTCAGTGGGAAATTTGAACCTGGTCAAACATCTATTCTCCCACACCTATCATAGGTAAAGTTGAGGATAATAAGGGAGACCAAGACCTGGCTGCCTTGTAAATTTGGTTACCAAAGCCAAACTTTGATGATACATTAAAGTATTAAGAATATGTACTCATGGTATGAAGGCATTCATTTTAACGTCTCTTGTTTTTGTAATTGTGAGTGTGTGCATTACACTTTTAGGAGGGGGCTCTGTATGGTCAGATCACAGTAGAAACTGAAAGAGTTATAAACAACTGTGTTGCCCATATGATGTCTTCTCACGTGATAACCCCTTGTTTATTTTTTCATCATGACTATCCATAAAACACTTAAATTAAAAAGAAAAATAACATTTTTTTTAACTTTGAAGAAGTGAGTAGCTAAGGAGGTAACATCTCTGATGCTGAAGCCAGGGTTGGGAGAGAGAACCCTAGTGAGAAAATGTATTTACAGCCAGCCCTCGGTGTACCCAGGGGATTGGTCCCAGGACCCCCACCACGTATACTAAAATCTGCTTGTACTCAAATCCCACAGTAGGTCCTGTGGAATCCAAGTATACAAAAAGTCAGTCCTCCACATATGCAGGTTTTGCATTGCATGAATACTGTATTTTCAATCCACGTTTGTTTGAAAAATATCCAATATAAGTGGACACACACAGTTCGAACCCATGTTGTTCAAGGGTCCACTGTGCTATGTTACAAATGAAAGAG
>NW_012151951.1:14326444-14327601 GCF_000956105.1 Propithecus coquereli | reverse complement strand
TTTTCTCCTCTGAATTGTCTATTTCCAATTTTTCACTTGCATTTTAATGTTTTTTATTTCTCAGTTGATATCAGTTCTTCATGTAATAACCATCTTAACATTTAGTTTCTCAATTTTGCAGAAAATATTTTTACCACTTCATTGCTTGACATTTTTAGAAGTATTTAATAGTTAAGTATTTATAGTTAAAGCACTGAAAAATTCCCTTGTGATTTACTTTCATTGCTTCTAATCTTAGACTGTTCTCCACACTTTCATTTTCTAAATACTCAATTATAATTTTTTCAGTATTTTTTATGATTGGATTTGTCAATATTTTAGTCTTTTGGCTATCTAGATTCAGCCAAGTAAAAAGATCTACCCTACTGGCTACTATGATAAATAAAGATACTCTCTGCTCTCTTTACTGATCTTAGTACTAATAATTTAATGAACTAAGAAGACACACAAATGTTATTTCCAGCTGATACCATTATATTCCCAGAAAGTCCAGTTTAGAGAGAGGAACAAACATGTAAACTTATTATGCAAAAAGTGAATAATTGAACAGATACATCAGTAGAACTCCATGGGTACATAAAAGAGATTATAACAAATTTGGCCTGGGCAGTTAAGAATGGCTTCACAGGGAGCAGGAAATGGTGAATTATTGTTTAATGGTTACAGAGTTTCTCTTTGGAGTGATAAAAAGGTTTTGTTAAAATAATTTATTTGTTTTTTAATTGACAAATAAACATTTTTTAATTGACAAATAAACAAATATATATTTACAGTGTACCATGTGATATTTTGATAAATGTATATACATTGTGGAATGATTAAATAAAGCTAATTAACCTATCACCTGACATAATTTTTTTTGAGAACATTTAAAATCTCTTACCAATTTTCAAGTATATAATACATTATTATTAATAGCTACCATGCTGTACAATAGATCTCTAGAATTTATTTATCCTGTCTATCTAAAATTTTGAACCCTTTGACTAACATTTTCCCATACTATCCCCCAACCACACCTTCAGCCCCAGGTAAAAACCATCCTACTCTCTGCTTCTACGAGTTCAACATTTTTAGCTTCCATATATAATAAATAAGGTCACGCAGTCAGTATTTGTCTTTCTGGGTTTGACTTATTTCCCTTAGCATGTCCTCTA
>NW_012151951.1:14325231-14326394 GCF_000956105.1 Propithecus coquereli | reverse complement strand
AGGGGATCAGTTTTCTCTTGTGCAATGACAATGTCTCCCTGGGCCCCACCTTGTCCCCAAAGCCACTCAACTGTGAGACAGCTAACCAAAGTCAGAAAAAAATGTGTAGCTGTGAAATAGCAGGGCTCAGAGGCCCAGCTGAATATTGCACCAATGACATTGGCCTTACTGAACTGTAAATCTCCTCTTCCTCAAACTAGGTATCCATGAAAAAAGCTTGAACACATTTTTGAAACTAGTGTCACACATTGTTTATTTTGTGTGTACTAGAATCACATTCTCTGGTCAATAAAAAAAAGAAAAAAATCTTTTAATGCTTAATTGTTGCATCTAGAACTGAATGTAATATTCTTAGTGTGGTCTCACTAGTGCAATAAAAAGACTAAAAAAGTAGGATCATGACCTCCTTGTTCTGGACACTCCCCTGTATTTATTGACTCACAGTGAGCTTTCTCCCAGGTAAGATTCTGAGGCCACTTTTATATTCACCACTAGAAAAGCACATCTTCTTTGTTATCTACCTGCATTGTTGGGTTTTGTGGTGTAAGTTTAGGAACTTACATTTGTCCACATTGAATTATATCAGATTTGTAAATGGCTCCAAAGATAACAGTCTCGCACCATCTTCTAAGAAACTACCTGACTTTACTAGCAATTACTGTCCAGGTGAGAGGAAAACAAAAGAGGTATTATGAAGTCTCAGGTTGCCTCAAGAGTCTAAGAACTTTCTTCACTGTAAAAGTTGGGCATGGATGATGGTTGATCCAGCAGAGAAGGGATCTGTCTTTTTCACAGATAGTGAACTTTAGGACTGAGTTCATGATTTATTTGTATCTATGTTTTCCACAGAGTTCAGCAAAGTTCTTTACATATAATAGGTCCTCAGTAAACATTTGTTGAATTCATGAAAAAGGGGCAATGGGTAATGTATACCCCACTGATTGTTATAATGGAAGTCATTTGTTTAAATTCAAGTCATTCACTTTAATTCTAGTATAGCAGAAATGTCACTTTTATGAATGAAATGGTTTTGTGTTCACCACTAAAGTTCATGTGATTAAACTGAAAAAAAAAATCCACAGAAATTGCTAGTTTATAGAACTTTAAGTGAGATGATTTGGCTTACAAGAGAAATTAGGAATCAGGAAAAAAATTTCCTAACT
>NW_012151951.1:14288316-14312726 GCF_000956105.1 Propithecus coquereli | reverse complement strand
TATTCTAGTATTTGTTCTTTATTTCTGTCTGCTTGCTTCTTCTAGTTCTTTAAGATGAAAGATTAGGTTAATCTTCATCCAGTTCAAATTAGGTTACTTTTTATCTAGTTCAAATTGTTTTCTAATATTCCTTGAGACTTCCTCTTTAATCCATAAATTATATAGAATGTATCATTTAATTTCCCCATGCTTAAAGATTTACCAGTTATTTTTCTGTTATTTCTAGTTTAATTTTATATGGTAAAGGAACATACTTTGTATGATTTCAGTTCTTTATAAATTTGTTTCATGACCTAAGATATGTTCTATCTTGGTAAATGTTTCATGTGCAGTGGAAAAGAATATATATTCCACTATTGTTGGATGAAGTATTTTATAAATGTCAATCAGATTTAGTTGATTGATTGTGTTCTTTAGTTCTTCTATATTTTTGCTGACTATATTAGCTTCATAGGACTAACATAACAAATTACCACAAATCTGGTGACTTAAAAGAAACATAAATTTATTCTCTCATGGTTCTGGAGGCCAGAAGTCTGAGATCAATGTGTCAATTGATCTCAATTGAACTCAATTGAGTTCCTTTTGGAGGGTTCGAGGTGGAATCTATTCTGTGCCTCTGCTAACTTCTGGTAGTTGCCAGTAATCCTTGGCGTTCCTTGTCTGGTAGATACATCACTTCAATCTCTGCCACCATCTTCTCATCACCTTCCCCTCTGTGTGTCTTCTCTTCCTCTCTTCTCTTAAAAGGACATTTGTCGTGGGATTTAGGATCCTCTCTAATCCAGGATGATCTCATCTCACCATCCTTAACTTAATTACATCTGCAAAGACTGTTTTTCTAACTATAGTGGTCCCTCCTTATGTGAGTTCAGTTACCCACAGTCAACCACGGTCCAAAAATAGATGAATACGGTACAATGAGACATTTTGAGAGAGGCAGAAACCACATTCACATAACTGATATTACAGTATATTGTTATAATTATTCTATTTTATTATTAGTTTATTGTTGTTATATCTCTTACTGTGTCTAATTTATAAATTAAACATTACCACAGGTACATATGTATAGGAAAAAACATAGTATGTGCACCATATAGGGTTTAGTACTATCTGCAGCTTTAGGAGTCCCCCAGGGATTTTGGAACATATAGCCTGAAGATATCAGGGACTATTTAATGCTATAGGTCATATTTAGGGGTTTTAGGTATACATATCTTTAGGGGCCACTATTTACCCACCACACTGATTTTCTGTCTATCTATTTTATCAATTAGTAAGAGCAATGTTAATGTTCCCAATTATGATTTTAGATTTTTCCTTTTCTTCTTTTATTTATATGTGCTTTTCTTCATATACTTTTCAGCTTTGCTGTTAGGTGTATACACATTTATGATTGTTATGTATTTTGGGTAAACTGACCCTTTCACTAGTATGTAGTGATCCTATTTATCCATGGTGATTTTCCTGGTTCTGAATCTACTTCGTCAGATATTAGTAAATTCATATAAGCATTATTGTGGTTAGCATTTGCAAGGCATACTTATTTCCATCATTTTACTTTTAGCCTACCTATATCTTTACATTTAAAATAGGTTTATCATAGATAGCTTATGGTTTGTTCATTCTTTTTTATCCATTCTGATAGTTACTGTCTTTTAATTGGTGTGTTTGGACTATTTATATTTAATGTATTTACGGATATGCTTTGATTAAAGTCTACCATTTTATTGTTTTCTCTTTGTTCTCTCTCTTTTTAGTTATGATATAACCATTTTTAAATATATCCAGAACTCTCTGTTCTCCTTAACAAGGCCTGCCCTCAAAGGAAACTATCTAGCCAGAGCCTAACCAATTTGGGTTTTACCAAAGCCTAATCAACCTGGGAGAAGGAAAATATCCAAAGCCAGCTCTTCTAGTTTTCTCACTTCACCTAAGCAGTGAGGTGGATAGAGGGGGACAGGAAGCTGTCAAGGTCACAGTTTAGGGGCACAAGCTCACTAAAATACTGAGATTAAATCATAAGACTATAGAATTCTTCACCTTCTGCACATCTTACCACCACCTCAATGAGGATCCTGTATAGAAACAGGGAATTACACTGCAAGCCTCAGACACTATTTAAAAAGAAGTCTCTAGGGAAACCCAAGGACAAAGTCTCTGGTAGAGGCAAAAATAAGGACACTAGAGGAAAGTTAGCCTCTGATACCATATCTATAGTAAGCAGTAAACACAGTCTAACTCCTAGCCACGTCAATATAAAACCTCATACTAAAGACCTATATACCTCAGTTCCAGTTTACCCAATATATCATGTCATGATTTCAATAAAAAAGTACAAGGCATACAGGAAGAAAAAAACTATAGCCTAAAGAGACAATGCAAGCATCAGAACCAAACCTAGCTATAGTAGTGATTTTGGAATTATCAGACCAGGAATTTAAAATAACTATGATTAATATAGTAAGGGCTCTAATGGAAAAAGTGAGCAACATACAAGAACAGATGGACAATGTAAATGGAGATGTGCAAACTCTAAGAAACAATCAAAAGGAAATGCTAGAAATCAAAAACACTACAACAGAAATGAAGAACGCCTTTGATGAAATCATTAGTAGACTAAAATGTAGGGAAAAAATCAGAGAGCTTGAAGGTATGTCATTAGAAACTTCTCAAACTAAAAAGAAGAGAAAAAGAATGGGAAAAAAATGCAGAATTTCCAAGAACCGTGGAAAAACACAAAAGGTATAAATATACATAATGGGAATACCACAAGGAGAATAAAGAGTATGGAATAGAATAAATATTTGAAGTAATAATGGCTGAATATTTTCCAAAATTAATAACAGACATCAAACCATAGATTCAGGAAACTCAGAGAATGTCAAGCAGTATAAATACCAAAAAAACTATACTTAGGCATAGCACATTCAAATTGCAAAACATCAAAGACAAAGAGAAAAATCATGATAGAAGCCAGAGGGGCTGGGAAACTGTTACCTATTGAGAAACAAGGATAAGATATCTATGTCCTATTCTCCAAAATCTATGAATATGTTAAGTAACATGGCAAAAGGGAATTAAGATTGAAGGTGTAATTACGTTTGCTAATCAGCTGAGCTTAAGATGGGAAGATTATCCCAAATTATCCAGGTAAGCCAAAAGTAATCACAAGAGTTCTCAAAAGTAAAACACGGAGGCAGAAGAGGAGGAACCAGAGAGATGGGAGTGTGAGAAGGACTCAGCCCAATGTTGTTGGCTTTGAGGATCAAGAAGCCAACAAAAGCACACAGCTTCTAGAAGCTTCAAATGGCCAGGAAACAGATTCTCCCCTAGAACTTCCAGAAGGGAATGCAGCTCTGCTAACACCTTGATTTTTAGCCCAGTGAGATACATTCTGTAATTTTGACCTCCAGAAATGTACGATAATAAACTTGTATTGTTTAAGCCACTAGATTTGTGGCAATTTGTTATAGCAGCAACAGAAAACTAATATAGTTATAGCAGTCATTTTAAAGTCTTTGATAAGTCTAACACCTATGTTATCTCAGCATTGGCAACTGTTATCTATTTCTTTGCAAGATCACAATTTTCCTAGTCCTTCATGCTGAATCTGTTTGTATCTCCCTGAAACTAATGTTGAAACATAATCTCCAATGTTGCTATAAACTGAACTTTTGTGTTCCACCCTCTGCCGCCTGCCAAATTCATATATTAAAACCTAACCTCCAATGTGATGGCATTAGGAGATGGTGCCTTTTGGGAGGTGACTGGGTCATGGGAGTGGAGGCCTCTTGAATTGGATTAATGCTATTAGAAAAGAGGTCCCAGAGATCTCCCTTGCCCCTTCCACCATATGAGTACACCGTGAAAAGACAGCCACCTATGAACCAGGAAGCAGGCCCTCACTAGACACCAAATCTTAAACTGCTCTGTTTCCAGAACTGTGAGAAACAGGTTTCTGTTGTTTATAAGCCACCAAGTCAATAGTATTCTTTTAGGGCAGCCCAAATGGACTAGGACAAGGGTTTTACACACACACACACACACACACACACACATACAAATCAAAAATATATATACATTTCAAAAATTTATAAATATTATATTAAAGGATATATTTTTTCAGAAGACTCTAATATCTTGTGTTCCCTGTGATACATCTGACCAATTATCACCAATTACTACACAATCTTCCTCTTCGCTGTCATTTTTTGACCCATTGGTTTCTTTCATTCATATACTGAAGATTATGAAGAATTTGGCTTCTAATCTTCTTTATCCCTAAAAGTCCTGACATCCTCCAGGCAGACTTCAATGTGCACAGAGGCAGTTCCTCCAGCACCTAGATCTCTTTGTCCCTGAACCTTCTCAGCTTCAGAGACTTATAAGAACAGTCACATGGCAATTCAACTTCCTAGCACCCTGCCCAACTTAAGTGTGACCACAGCTTTTCTTTCCTACTTCTACATTTTTCTATTAGCCTTTCTCCATACAAATTTAAAGGTATTCAAGTATCTCCCATATTTAAAAAAGAAAAACTTTTTGAGCCTCCTATTTAACTACTGTCCTAACTTTAGCTGTCCCCCCCTTACCAGTTAAGTGTCTCAAGAGCTCTCTTCCTTCCTTATGTTCCTCTGGCTTCCCCTCCTGCCACTGGCTTCTCGGCCTGGTGCTTATTTTGTCCCTCATGGTTATATCATTACCAACTTTTTCTTCTCATTCTTCTGCTCACTGAAGGAAATGTCACAGACTCCAAAGACTTCAGGAGACATTTATATTTTGATATTTCCTAAATCCATTTTTCTAAACCAGGGCTTTCCAAGCATTATATCTGTATATTCAATAGTCTCTTGAACCAACATCGCCACTTGGCTTACCTCAAACCTAGACTGTTTGTATCCAAACTTATCTTTTGTCCTCCAAAACTATTTCTTCTACTCTGGTCAATACTTCAGTGAGTGGCTTCACCAGCCATGAAGTTATACAAACCTGGGATGTAATTCTCATCCCTTTATTTCCCATAATCAATCACTCTTGCTGTCAATTATAGCTCAAATTCATTGATTTTTCTCCATCCTTATTGTTGGTACCTTATTTCAGGTACCTTATTTCACCATTACTTCTCACTCAGATCACTGAGCAATCTTTATTTAGTTATTTACTAGTTATTTATTAAGCACCTACTATGTACCAGATACTGTTCTGGGCACTTGGAATATACCAACAAATGAATACATACAAAGATCTTTTCCCTTGTGGACATTACCTTATACTAGGTCAAGATAGATGATAATCAATGACCATAATAAATACATAATTATATAGTATTTCAAAAGTGAAAAGTACTATTGCAAAAAAAGAACTCAAACAGAGTAAGGGGAATGCTAAGAGGTGGGGGAAAGTTGTTTCTGGTATTAAACAAAGAAGATGACTTCAGAGCAAAGGCTTGAAGGAAGTCATAGAGTTAGCTACCTGAAAACCTAGAGGAAGAGCAGGCCGAGGGCACAGCCAATGCAAGAATGCCTTGAGCCAATCTAAGTGAGTTTCCATGCCCTTTACTTAAATGAGCCTGAATGAGACATGGTGCCACTGAGTCTGGGCCACACCACGCTGCATGAGGAGCCACGAAGGTAGTTAGAGTACCATATTCAAGTTTTAATTTTAAAAATATTAATATAATTTCATACTCTTGAACACAAAGATATCGTCCTACATTCCTGCATCCCTAATGCCTAGGCCAGTGCCTGACACAAAATCTATACTCAACAAATGTTTGTTGAATAAATGCTGAGACTGGAGGTGGGAAAATTAACAAGAAGACCATTTCGGCACTTTAGATGAGAAATCACAAAGGACTGGACTAAAGAAAGACAATGGGGATGGAGAAAAAAGGATTGGTTTGAGAGTTATTTAGGAGGTAGACTTTATAAGACTGATAAGCTGATAGCTTGTGGAGAGAGTTTTGGCTTGATTGACTACAAGAGCTGTGGCAATAATTACCATGATCGGTGAGATAAGAGAAAGAGGAGAGAATTTGTGTCCACTTGTTTTTTGGGTTTTGTTTTGTTTTTAACCAGGGGATGATGGTGAAAAAGACGGTAAAAATCAGCGTGCATTTTTTTTGCGTTGGTGGTGCCGGTAGAAGACGTAGATGGAGATATCGAATGAACGGCACACACACAAGAGTGGGGCTGGGAAGAGGTTTCAGCTCTGGAAGCACATAGGTAGGGATTCTCAAACTTTAGCATGCATAAGAATCAGCTTGGGAGTTTGTTAGTACTTCGTAATCTTAGGCTCAACCCCAGAGATTTCAGCAGTTCTGGAGTAGGGCTCAGGAATCTGCATTTTACACAGACAGGTACAAACAAAGGTGTTCCGGAGCAGAAGACTCCCTGGACTCCACTTTGAGAAACACTAATATTGGTAGTGGATGGGACCTGAGCACTTAAATTAAAGGGTAAAGGCATGGAAGAGAAGAGAGTCAAGGGGAGAAATCTAGAGAACACATATTTATAGAGAGGATCCAGGATGAGAAATCTCTGAGCTGTAGCCTGAGAGCTCTTTTACCAGTTCATATTATTGTCCGAATGTCCTAGACTTGTGGTACTTCTTGTTTAAAGTTTGCAAATAAGGATGTATCAGACAAAGGGGAGAGAGACACTTTTAAGGTAGTGGGTTCACATTTAGAAGGGCCTCTAATGGCTAAACTAGGCAGTTTGTTCTTTCTACTGTCATCGGTGAATGCCATCAGTGAGAGTTTATGATCAGGACCAGGAGATAACGAAAGCAGAATTTTTGAAAGATTATTATTTTTTTTATAGTTTTTTTTTTTTTTTTTTTTTGAGACAGAGTCTGGCTCTGTTGCCCGGGCTAGAGTGCCATGGCATCAGCCTAGCTCACAGCAACCTCAAACTCCTGGGCTCCAGTGATCCTCCTGCCTCAGCCTCCCGAGTAGCTGGGACTACAGGCATGCGCCACCATGCCCGGCTAATTTTTGCTATATATTTTTAGTTGTTTGGCTAATTTCTTTCTATTTTTCGTAGAGACGGGGTCTCGCTCTTGCTCAGGCTGGTCTCGAACTCCTGAGCTCACATGATCTGCCATCCTCGGCCTCCCAGAGTGCTAGGATTACAGGCGTGAGCCACCACGCCTGGCCTGAAAGATTATATTTGTACTAAATGGTTAGAAGGAAGAGAAACCGGAAGCGAGATCAGTTAAGAAAGACTTTGGAAAGGGAAGATCCAAAAAACACTAACTGAACTACTCAAAGAAGAAGAAAATCCCCGTGAAGGATGTGGAGGAGTGAAGCAGAGATTTGATCAGCTGGGAGTCTCAGAGGCCAAGGGGGGGAGAGAATTTTGAGACGTGATGGTAGCAATGCCAGGTAGTACACAGAGGGCTGCAAATCCACCTGCTGTTAAAAAAAACAATAATGATGTCAAAAGGATTAATGCTGAACAGAGAACCCTCTCATCCACATTCTGCTACGATGACATGCTTTTAACTTTTATTTCTTACCATGATAAAGGGGATCATTCAAACGAGGTCACTGTGATCGTCTGTGAAATTCTGGAAAAGGAAACAATTCCTACCTTTGTGTGGTCTTTTGAAGCCAAGTAAATGACCCAGAACATTAAGATAAATGTCAACATCAGCAGTAATTTGCGAGCTGTGGCATTTGGAAACAACGTGAGTATCCTATGAGAGAGGACAGGAGAAAGAATCGCACATTAAATCAAATAACCATGACATGGCTCTGTACATTGTGGTTTCTCCTCAATAATTTCCAGAACAGGGGCCCCAAGTTTTCAGAAAGTTCCTTTACATGTTCTATTGTTTAATAGAAATCAGAAACAAAGTTCTTCGCTGAGACGGGGAACAAAATCAGTTGAAGGACTCCTGGTTTCTGACTCTCAGGTTAATTCTTCAGGTTTGGAGTCCTATTGCCTCTCTGAGCCTTTTCTCTCATCCAGGGCTCAGCATGGACAGCAAGGTTTTAGTCACTGTCTACCTGAAAACACACATTTTTATTTTTTTACTGGTGGCCTTTAATGAATCCGGTCTCTAAGTCTCTCTGATACACACACACATCCACGTATACACACACGTGCCACCTGGAGCCCTCTCTCCCGGGTCTTATCTGCCTCCAGAGGCTTCACTAGAAATCTCCCATTTCTGTTTTTAGGCAGCTTATTTCCACCTCAGGTCATCTCCTCTTGCCAAAGAGGTTGATAAACGGTGCCAAAAAGACCAAGGGTTACAGTCTTCAGAAAAGCTCAGTATTGAGTGGCCAAAATTTTAGCTTCAGTTTTTTAAACCCAGAATCCCAAAAGGATGTGGCACAGAGCTAAATTATGGCAGTGTTTATCAGACTCTTTTTACTGAGACTCACGGGGGAAAAAAAAAATCAAACCTCAATTCAGGACACATGTATGCACACAAACACACACCCAAACACACCCACACCCCAAAAGTCTCTAGATCGATAGACCTTTAGAATTTGTTCGTCCTCACTAAAACTTGGTACCTTCTTACCCTAACTGTATGTGATGTACTGCGATATTTTCTAGTTACTCTATTTTGTTCCATTCCATTGTATTGCAATTTAAGAGAGTTTTTTATGCCCAAATAAAATGACTTTACTATCCTCTAAAGCCGTGGTCCCCAACCCCCAGGACACGGTCCCGCAGCCTGTTAGGGATCAGACTGCAGAGCTCCTTACCCCGCCCCCGCGCTCCAGCATTCTATCGGTGGAAAAATTGTCCTCCATGAAACTTGGGGGGCGGGGGCGAGCGGTGCACGGCAGGAAGTGAGCAGTCAGTGAGGAAAATTACAGCCACTCCCCACAGCTTGCATCGCACCTGAGCTTCCCCCTCCCTCCTCCCCAACTACGCTCCCCACCCTCCTCACCCTGACCGTGGAAAAATTGTCTTCCGTGAAACCAGTCCCTGGTGCCAAAAAGGTTGGTGACTGCCGCTGCCCTAAAGGGTTGCAACATGCTACATGAAAAGCACAGGCTGGTCTACAGTTCTCCCCTCTCCCCTCTCGTCCTTGCTATTATTAGCCTGCCAGAAAGAGTTGGACGGTGCACACCTGCGGATGAATACCTTCTCCATCATATTCTTGTATTCTCTCACAGGAATTACAGCTGTCCAGAGAGTCTCCTTGGTTAAAGCAATCTCTGTATTTATTTCAGGGTTGGAGTTTCCCGACAAGCTTCGTTGATCAAAAGCTGAAGTGCTATTTGTGGGCACCGCGTGCCAGCTGGAATCACAGACCTCCCTTTCAAAGATCTGACCCTGCTCAGGCCATGGAGACAGAAAAGCAAGAAGCCAGAAGGAGATCTGAAGTTTTCTTTTAGAGAATGGTCATCTAATCACAGCACAAGGTCACCTTTCATTGAGGCTTTACATATTTATAGACAGAGTGCACTTTCCTTGTTCATGGCTTTGGCTGTCACGTGGGATTAGTCACCTCCACCATAGCAGAAGTAAATGGAAAATTGGAGAGAAGAAAAACAGAAGCCCTGGTCCACAGTTCCTGAATGCCTGAGAATTCATTTGGCCGTTTCCTCTCAACATTTGGAGTGCTTTCTTTGTAAACTCCTTTCCCTTGCTCTAAACCACTGCACTCCGGCACTCCAAGAATGATGATTTAAATCAAATCTCATGTCATTAGAGGAACAGCCACAGGTCTAAATCCCGCTGCAATTTGCATATGAAAAAGGTAAGAGAGGATACAAAAGAGTATCATGATATCTACGTCCACAGTGTTTGCAGTGTATATATTTACAGTGTACAATGCGATGTTTCGACATACATGTACATTGTGAAATGATCACCACAATTAAGCTAATTAACATATCCATCACCTCAGATAGTTATGATTTTTATCAGTATGGTGAGAACATTTAAGATCAACTCTCTTAGCAATTTTCAAGTATGCAATGCATTATTATTAACTTAGCCACCATGCTGTACGATAGATCTCTAGAATTTGTTCATCCTGTCTAACTATTTAATAAAATTTTGTATCTTCTGACCAACATCTATTCATTTGCCCCTCTCCCCCAATAGCTCCCAGCAACCACTATTCTATTCTACTTCTGTAAATTTGACTTTTTTAGATTTTACATGTAAGTAAGATCATGCAGTTGTGTACTAAAATAAAATCTTAAGCCCCCAGTTGACTGAATGGACCCCCTCTTGTCCAAGGGGACCCCAGAAATACTCTAAAGATGAGAAGAGAGGTCAGCCATGCCTTGTCATGCCCCCTTTCCTCCTTAGAGATATTCTTTATAATTCAGTAACAGGCCTAAGGCCATGCAATACAAAGCTTAAGCCACACCTGTAGGTCGTCGATTTACTTAACAGATCAAGTGAGCCTAAGTGTATATCTGGTGACTTGTCTCTGACTAACAAACTTCCTTATCTTAACTTAAAACATTCCAAGCCTTTAGACAAAGTTTCATTTCTTTAACAAATTACAAATCAAAGCATCTGTAAACCCACCTATAATCTGCCAATTCCCCACTTGGGAGATGGCCTTCCTTTTCGGGCCAAATATTCGCCTTCCATGTATTGATTTAAGACTTTACATGTAATTCCTGTCTCCATGAAATGTATAAAACCAAACTGTAACCCAACCACACTGAGACCACTTGCTCGAGCCTTCTTGAGCATGGCTCTCTGGGCCATGGCTTCACATAACTGGCTCAGAATAAACCTCTTTAAATTATTTTACAGAGTTTGGGTTCTTCTCTGTTGACGCGGTATTTCTTTCCATGCTTGGCCCGTTTCCCTTAGTATAATGTCCTCCAGGTTCATTCATGGTGTTGCAAATGACAAGATTTCCTTCTTCTCTAAGACTAAACAATACCCCACTGTATAGGTATATATATAGCACAATTTCTTTATCAATCCATCTGTTGATGGACACTTAGGTGGTTTCCATATCTTGGCTAATGTGAATAATGCTGCAATGAACATGGCAATGCAGCTATCTCCTCAACATACTGATTTCATTCCCTTTGGATATATACGTATTAGTGGGATTGTTGGATCATATGGTAGTTATATTTTTAATTTTTTGAAGAACCTCTATATTGTCATCCGTAATGGCTGTACTAATTTACATTCCCACCAACAGTATACAAGCATTCCCTTTTCTTCCCATTCTTGCCTATACTTATCTTTTTTCCTAGACTAGCCATCCTAATAGGTATAAGGTGATATCTCATTGTAGTTCTAATTTGCATTTCTCCAATGATTAGCGTTGTTGAGCATTTTTTTCATATACCTCTTGACCATTTGTATGGTCTTCTTTTGAGAAATGTCTATTCAGTTTCTCTGCCCATTTTCTAATTGCCTTATTTGTTTCCTTGCCACTGAGCTGTTTGCGTTCCTTATATATTTTGGATGTTAATCCCTTCTCAGATGTATGGTTTGCAAACATGTTCTCCTATTTCATAGGTTGTCTTTTCACTTTGTTAATTGTCTCCTTCACTGTGCAGAAGCTTTTTAATTTGATGTAATCCATTTTGCCTGTTTTTGTTACTTGTGCTTTTGGGGTCATATCCAAAAACATCAGTGAACATACTAACATCAAGAAGATTTTTCCCTATGTTTTCTTCTAGTAGTTTTACAGTTTCCAGTCTTACATTTACATCTTTAATACATTTTGAGTTGATTCATACATTAGAAATGTGATAAGGGTCCAGTTTTGTCTTCTGCATATGGCTATCCAGTTTTCCCAGCTCCATTTATTGAAGAGACTATCCTTTCTCCATTGTGCACTCTTGGCATCTCTGTAGAAAATCAATTGACTGTAAATACATAGATTTATCTCTGAGCCCTCTGTTCTGTTTCATTGGTCTATGTGTTGGTTTTATGCCAATACTATGATGGTTTGATTACTAGAGCTTTGTACTATATTTTGAAATTAGGTAATGTAATTCTTCCAGCTCTGTTATTCTTACTTGAGATTACTTTGGCTATTTGGAGTCTTTTGTGGTTCCAAATAAATTTCAGAATTTTTATTTTTAATTTTTGTGAGAAATGCCATGGGAATTTTGATAGGGTTGCATTGACCCTGTAGAATGCTTTGGGTAAATCTTTTTATGTACAGATCTTTTACCTACTTGGTTAAATTTACTTTGAAGGTTTTTTCATGCTATAATAAATAGGACTGTTTTCTTGATTTCTTTTTCAGATAGTTTGTCATAAGTATATAAAAATTCTGTTGATTTTTGAATGTTGATTTTGTATCCTGCAACTTTACTGAATTGCAGATTATCACTTCTAACAGTTTTTTGGTGGGGTCTTTAGGGATTTCTCTATATAAGAACCTATCATCAGCAAACAGACCATTCTACTTCCTCATTTCTGATTTGGATGCCTTTTATTTTTTCTTGTCTAACAGTTCTGGTTGGAAATTCCAGCACTATATTAAATGAAGTGGCAAGAGTGGGCATCCTTCTCTTGGTCCTGATCTTGAAGGAAAAGCTTTCAGCTTTTGACTATCGAATATGATGTTAGCTGTAGGTTTGTCATAATGGCCTTTATTGTGTTGTAGTATATTCTTTCTATACTCAATTTTCTGAAAGTTTTTTTTTAATCATGAAAGGACTAGAATTTTGTCAAATGCTTTTTCTGCATCTATTGAGATGATTATATGGTCTTTGTCCTTCATTCTGTTAATTTGCTATATCACATGTATAGATTAGTGTATGTTTTACCATCCTTGCTATCTCAGTGATAAATCCTAGCTGATCATGGTGAATGATATTTTCAATGTGTTATGAGTTCAGTTTGATTGGGGCCTTTTTGTTTTGTGTGTGTGTGTGTGCTTTTTTTTTTTTTTTGGAGGCAGGCTCTTACTCTGTCATCCAGGTTAGAGTATCATGACATCAACCTGCTCACAGCAACCTCAAATTCCTGCGCTCAAGTGATCCTTCTGCCTCAGCCTCCTGAGTAGCTGGGACTACAGGCACGTACCACCACACCTGGCTAATTTTTTCTCCTTTTTTAGTAGAGACGGGGTCTCACTCTTGCTCAGGCTGGTCTCAAACTCCTGAGCTCAAGTGATCCTCCCGCCTTGGCCTCCCAGAGTGCTAGGATTATAGGCATGAGCCACTGCAGCTGGCCATAGTTTGATAGTATTTTGTTGACAGTTTTTGCATGTATGTATATCAGCAATATTGGTATGTATTTTTTTTTCTTCTAGTGTCCTTGTCTGGTTTTGATATCAGAGTAATGCCAACCTTGTAAAATGAATTTGGAAGTATTCCCTTTTCTTCAATTGTTCGGAAGAGTTTGAGAAGGATTGACATTATTCCTTCTTTAATGTTTGGTAGAATACACCAGTGAGGCCATCAGGTCCTGGGCTTTTCATTGTCAGGAGGTTTTTAGTTACTAATTCAGTCTCCTTACTCCTTACTCCTTACTCATGTTCATATTTTCTATTTCTTCATGATTCGATCTTGGTAGTTTTTATGTTTCTAGGAGTTTATTTATTTCCTTGAAGTTACCTATTTGTTGACATATAATTGTTCATAATAATCTCCTATGATCCTTTGTATTTCTGTGGTATCAATTGTAATATCTCCCTTTTTATTTCATTTATGATTTTATTTATTGGAGTCCTCTCTCTTTTTTTTCTTGGTTAATTTAGGAAAAAGTTTATTAATTTTGTTTATCCTTTCAAAAAACTAACTCTTAGCTTTATTGATCTTTTCTATTATTTTTATAGTCTCTATTTTATTTATTTCTTTTCTGATCTTTATTATTTCCTTCTTTCTGCTGACTTTGGCTTAGTTTGTTCTTCATTTTCTAATTCCTTGAGGTGCAAAGGTAGATTGTTTGAGATCTTTCTTTGTTCCTAATGCAGTCATTTATCACTATAAGCTTCTTTATTAGAACTACTGAAATTGCCCTTCAATAACGAGGTGCAAGGCAAGAACTGTGGTAAGGGCCTACCTAAAAATAATGCACAGTCCTAGCTAAAAATAATGATAATAGTTAGTAACTGTCCCCCTGTAATTGCCACTCCGGAGCCACACAACTGGTGGTCATAAAGATTCTTAACTTTCTCCATAGATAACATCACCTTTTCTAAACCTAAAGGTAGTTTTTAAGATATCTTCTAAGCCCCACATTCCAGTGGATCCATTGGCCCACTCAGACCAGCAGCCCATACCAAGAAACTGACTCAACTGGAATTGTGACCCCAGGGACTAGAGCAACAAAAGATGATTTCTACATCCCTATAAATTTTCCCTAATGAACAAACTTAATTGCCTAATCCCTTGCCTACCAAACTATCCTTAAAAACTCTGTCTTCCAAGTTCTCAGAGAGATAGATTTGAGAAATTTCTCCCATCTCCCCGCTTAGTCCTATGTGGAATAAATACTCTTTCTCTGTCTTATAAACCCTGCTGACTCAGGGTATTGGCTTCCTCTTGGGCAGCAGGCATATAAACTTGGTTGGGCAGCAACACTACTTTTTCTGTATCCCACAAGTTTTGGCATGTTTTTTATTTTTATCTTCATTATCTCAAGATATTTTTTAATTTCTCTTTTGATTTCTTCATTAACCTTTTGGTTGTTCAGGAGCATGTTCTTTAACTTCCACATATTTGTTAATTTTCCAGTTTTCCTCTTATTGTTGATTTCTAGTTTCCTAACATTGTGATCAGACAAGGTGTTTGATATGATTTCAGTCTTCTTAAATTTGTTACAACTTGTTTTGTGTCCTAACATATGATCTCTCCTGAACAATGTTCTGTATGTGCTTGATAAAAATAGATATTCTGCTGCTGTTAGATAGAATGTTCTATATATGTCTGTTAGGTCCATTTGGTCTAAGCTATTGTTCAAATCTGATGTTTCCTTATTGATTTTTCTGTCTAGATGATCTATTCATTGCAAAAAGTGGAGTATGGGAGTCCCCTACTATTATTGTATTGCTGTTTATTTTTCTGTTCAGTTCTGTTAATGTTTGCTTACATATTTAGGTACTCTAATGTTGAATGTATATGTATTTCTGATTGGTATGTATGCTTGATGAATTGACCCCTTTATCATTACATGATGACCTTCGTTGTCTCTTGTGCCAGTTTTTGACTTGATGTTTATTTTGTCTGATGTAAGTATAGCCACCTCTGCTCTCTTTTGACTACCCTTTGCACAGGGTATCTTTTTTCATCATTTCACTTATAGCTTATGTGTGTCCTTAAAGCTAAAGTAAGTCTCTTATAGATAGCATATAGTTGGATCTTGGTTTAGCCATTCAGCCATTCTATGTCTTTTGATTAGAGAATTTAATTCATTTGCATTTAAAATCATTATTGTTAGGTAAGAACTTACTACTGCCATTGTTCATTATTTTCTAACTGCTTTGTAATTACTTTTCTCCATTGCTCCTCTCTTGCTGTCTTCTTTTGTGATTTGACAATTTTTTGTAGTGATATGTTTTTATTCCTTTCTCTTTATCTTTCATGTATCTAATACAGGGTTATTGCTGGTGGTTACCATGAGGCTTACATAAACAATTACGAAGTCCGTGTTAAGTTGATAACAACTTCAACCATATACAACAGGGTTCTCACCTATATGGAACTAAGTGAAATTATGTGGCTCCATAAACCCTTGATGACAAATGTGTACTCTGAGCCACACCATAATTACTACAGCCACATAGATAATAGCATAATAAAGAGATAAATGTTTTGTTCCCCTAAAATATATAATTAACTCATGTTGTTTTCATAGTAGTTGTTGAGCTAGTCAAGACAGATATTACCACCCCCATACAGCAGGCAAAGAGCTAGGAACACACAGAGGGACCACAAAACTGGCCTGAGGTCACAGTGTCAGCAATTGAATTATATGGGTCTGCAGTCCACTGGAATAGGCACAGTGGGTTCAGAGTATGGCTGCACAATCATTGAGACTGGTATGAAAGAAATAAATGTAATGAAAGAGAGCTATTTTTTCTTGTTGTTAAAGTGATATAGCTTTGGCTTGTGATCCTCAAATTAAAATTATTTTGCCTGATGGTGGGGGAGAGTGGAGTCACATTTGTTTTGGGGGGGGGATACTAAATAGCACATTTTCCTATAGTGTTAATTTTACTTAATGATTTTTTGAGAAAAATTAGGCTATCTAATTGATAAATAACTTTAAACTTTTTTGTTAGTCTAAACTTCAGCATACCAGTGGTAGGAAATGCACCATTTGCATGTATTTTTAAAAGAAAAAAGTGACAAAGAATTTTAATCCCTTAGCAGGGTGTTTGTTCATTTGTTTTGTTTCCAGGCCCCTGGAAGCCCCTCTTCTGACTTTGGAATTCTTTCATAGAGAAGTTAAGTTTGAGCTAGACTCAGAGAAATTCCCCTAGAGTGCACCGAGAGAAAACTCTGAGAATTTATGAGTGTGTTGAAAGCACCCTCGTGGGAGAGGTTGCCCTGACCTCATGAACACGAGTATCCAGTCTGGGGATGGTGGGAGAAAGGAACGAACATTTGTTCTAAGGCAGAACATTAACAACCCACTCCTGATATTTCCTTTCCTTAGGGAGGACATTACTGATTTTTTTGTATGAAGGAACCCAATCTGCCCTGCTTCTTCTTGTACCAGAAGGCTTGGCTTGGTCTAGTGCTGTTTGTACGGGGTAGGCAAGCTTTTCTGATTCTGGGATTCAGTATTAGAAAGATCACAATGTTAAATAGCAGTGGTGACAGTGGGCATCCTTGCCTTGTTTCTGATAGTAGAGAAAAGCTTATGTTAGCTCTGAGTTTTTCATAGATGCCCTTTCTTAGAGTGAGAAAGGGACCTTCTATTACTATAATGTTTATCATGAAGGGGTGTTGAATTTTGCCAACTGCTTTTTCAGTGTCTATTGAGATGATCATGTGGGTTTTGTCTTTTAATTTATTGATAAATTATATTACATTGATTTTCACATGTTAACTCAATTTCACATTTCTGGAATAACTCCTACTTGGTCATGGTATATAATCCTTTTTATAATGTAATGTATTTTGTTTCCTGGTATTTTATAGATGATTTCTATGTCTATATTCATAAGAGATACTGGTCCATAGTTTTCTTGTGATTTTTTTTTTCTGGTTTTGGTATCACAAGAATACAAGATTTATAGAGTGAATTGAAAAGTAAGCCCTAAAAATCTTTCAAGTTTTGAAAGGTTTTATAAAGAATCAGTATTAATTCTTTTTAAATGTTTGGTAGAGTTCATCAGTGAAGCCATCTGGTCCTGGGCTTTTCTTTGTAAAACGTTTTAAAATTATTAACTTAAGGCCAGAAGCGGTGGTTTACTCCTGTAATCCCAGCACTTTGGGAGGCCAAGGTGGGAGGATTACTTGAGGCCAGTAGTCGGAGATCAGCCTAGGCAATATAACAAGACTCTCATCTCTGTGAAAAATAAAAAAATTAGCCAGGCATGGTGGTGTATGCCTACAGTCCCAGCTACTTGGGAGGGTGAGATAGGAAGATCTCTTAAGCATAGGAGTTCAAGGTTTCAGTGAGCCATGATCATGCCACTGCACTTATGTATGAGTGACAGAACAAGACCTCATCTCTAAAAAAAAAAAAAAATTATTAACTCAATCTCTTTACTCATTATAGGTCTATTCAGATTTTCTGTTTCTCCTAGAGTCAGTTTTGTGTCTTTCTAGGAATTTATTTTGTATAAATTATTTAATTTGTTGGTATATAGTTTTCATAGTATTCCCTTATAATCGTTTTTATTTCCATAAGATTTATAGTGATTTCTTCTCTTTTATTCCTGATTTTGGTAATTTGAGTCTTGTCTTTTTCTTGGTCTGTCTAGCTAAATGTTTGTCAATTTTGTTGGTTTTTTTCAAAGAACCCTTTTTTGGTTTCACTGATTTTTCTCTATTGTTTTTCTATTCTTTATTTTATTAATTTCTGCTCTGATTTTTATATTTTATTTCTTTTGCTTGCTTTAGGTTTAGTTTGCTCTTCTTTTTCTAGTGTCTTTAGGTAGCATGTTAGGTTATTGATTTGAGATCTTTCTTCTTTTTTAATATGGGTAGGTACAGCTACAAATTTCCCTCTAAGTATTACTTTATTTTTATCCCGTAAGTTTTGGTATGTTGTGCATTCATTTCCATTCACCTCAAAGTATTTTCTAATTTCCCTGGTGATTCCTTCTTTGACACATTGGTTTTTCAGTAGTGTGTTGTTTAATTTCACATATTTATGAATTTTCCAAATTTATTTCCACTACCAATTTGTGATTTCATTCTGTGTAGTTGGCAAGCATACTTTGCATGATTTTAATTCTTTTATTTATATGAAGACTTGTTTTATGGCATAGCATGTGGTATACCCTGGAGAATATTCCATGTGTACTTGAGAAGAATATGTTTTCTCCTACTGTTGAGTGGAAGGTTCTATTGATGTCTGTGAGGTCTAGCTGGTTTATAATGTTGGAGTCTTCAATTTTCTTATTGATCTTCTGCCTAGTTGTGCTAACCATTGCTAAAAGTGAGATATTTAAGTCTCCAATAATTAGTGTTGAATTGTTTATTTCTCCCTTCAATTTTAAAATAGACTTAGTAAAGTCTATTTTGTTTCGTATGTTTTGGACTTCTATAGGTAAATGCTTATATTTTTCTAATTGTTATATCTCCAGAGAATTGACCCTTTTATCACTAAAAACATGTTCCTCTTTATCTCTGGTAACATTATTTGTTTTAAAGTCTGATATTAATATAGCAACTACAACTTTTTTATGATCAATGTTTGAATACTATATCTTTTGCCATCCTTTTACTTTCAAATGGTTTGTATCATTAAATGTAAAGTGTGGCTCCTGTAGTCAGCACGCACTGTAGTTGAATCTTGTCTTATTACCCATCTGGCAATCTCTGCCTTTTGACTGTATTGTTTAATCCTTTCACATTTAATGTTATCATTGAGATAGTTATTTTACTTTTTTTTTTCAATATGCCCTTGTGTATTTGTTCGTCTGTTCTTCCTTTACTGATTTCTTTTGCATTAAATGAATATTCTCTAATGTAACATCTTAATTCCTTTAATGATATTTTCACTATGTTTCTGAAAAAAAATTATAATGTTTTAGCAATTATTAAAATTGTAGTAGATTCACATTATTCATGGTACTTATGTTTTATAGTTGGTGTGTGTGTGTGTGTGTGTGTGTGTGTGTGTGTGTGTGTGTGTTTATTCGAACTAGTATCTGAGGTCACTGCATTCAGACTGAAGAATTCCCCTATTTCCTGTAAAACAAATCTGTTGACAATGGATACTCTCAGTTCCTTTTTTTTTTTTTAATTTAAGAATGTCTCTTTTTTTCCTTTAGTTTTGAAAGATAATTTTGCTAGATAAAAGACTGCGTTTGATGGGTTTATTTTTTTCATCTCAGCACTTTGAATATGTCATCTTACTGCCTTCTGGGTCCACTGTTTCTTTTTTTTTAATATAATTGTTTATTCACTATTTATCCATTCACTTAACAAAGATTTGTCTGTTGTCTACTATGTATGTACACAGGAAGAAGCAAGGCACCACGGGGCAATACCACAGAGTAAAGACAGGCTCCTTCCTCCCCAAAACTTACAATCTCATGGGGAAGGCAAGATATATTTCATCGATCTGTGACAACATCTCATTCAAACGAGTAAAACTAACAACAGAGGCTATAAAAAAGGTCAGGGAAGGAGAAAACTTCTCCAAGCTAACTTTTCCTCTTGTTTAAGACAGCTCAGGTTTCACCTCCTCTAGGAAGTCTTCCTTACTTTACATGTCTCTCCATGCAACCCCTAAGCTCTGCTGCACATCTCTCCTCTGTCCTGCCATAATACTTTAAGCACACTACTCTCATTCATGCACCATATTGCTGTAAATTGTCTATTTCTGTCTCCCTATAATCTGCTACTAACTCAAGCTCTCTGGGCCTTGGTTTCCTCATCTGTGATACATAAGGGTTAAATCAACTGGGTCCAATGTTTCTGATTAGAAGTCAGTTGTTAATCTTATTGTGGTTACCTTGAACATGACAAATGTTACCGAAAGCTCAGCACTTGTCCTGAGGCTGCATCAGAAGAACGAGAACAAGTCATTTGAGAAGAAGGAAAGAAAAGTTTATTACTTTGCCAGCAAAGGAGGAAAATGGTAGACTTTCTTATCTCAAAATCCAAATTCCTAATAATAATCAGAAATACAGAGCTTTTAAAGGGTGGGTTCTCAGCTTCAGGAAATTGCTGTTCAACGACAGTTGATGATTCTAATCATCCCATCTCTGCTGAAGACAATCCAGTGACCTCCACCCAGGACCTCCCTCCACCAGGTCCGCCTCAGCCATCTCCAAAGAACAAAAGACATTACCCTTCTCCTCCCAACCACTGGCCTGAGGCAGTGGTGCAGGTTTTAGTTCTCAACAAGGAGTGGAGGATGTTTTAAAGAGACAGAAAATATTTTTGCCATTTTTTAAAGCCATTCCCTCTGTTACACAAATAATTGTTCTTTTATTGCTTTCTAGATTTTCACTTTGGCTTTCAGCATTTTTACTACGATGTGTCTGGGTGTGGATCTCTTTATCGTAGTTTATTAAGCATCTTGGATTTGTAGATTAATGCTTTTAATCACGTTTGAGAAAATTTTAGCCATTATTTGATTTTTTTCCACTCTTTTCTCCCTCTGCTGGCCTTCTGATTCCCCCATTATATGTATGTTTGTGTGCTTAAACTTGTACCACATATCTCTGAGGATCTATTTATTTTCTCATTTTTCTCTCTGTCCTTCAGATTGTATAATCTCTATTGATCTATCTTCAAGTTTGCTGATTCTTTCTTCCACAAGTTAAAAATTTACTATGAAGCACCACCAGTTAACTTTTCACTTCAGTTGTAATTTTTAACTCCAGAATTTCCATTTGGTTATTTGGTTGTTTTTAAAAATAATTTCTATCTTTTTATCGACAATCTGTCTTTGATGAGAGCTTGTCATCATAACTTCCTTTCTTCTTTAAGCAGAGCTTCCTTTGGTTCTTTGAACATATTTATGTTGGCTGTCTTGATGTCATTATCTGACTTGGTCTGACACCGTGGCCATCTCAGAAGCAGTTTCTGCTGCCTGCTTTATTCCTGTTTTTGGTTACACTTTCCTATTTCTTTGCCTGTCTCATAATTTTTGTTGAAAACAGAAAATATCAGATAATATAGCAACTTAATATACTGATCTCCACCCTATGAAACTTGATATTGTTCCTATTTGCTTGTTTACTTTTTTAGTGATTTGGCTCTGCTCTTTTAGTAAAGTCTGTTTCTCCTGGAGTGTGTAGCCTTGGGAATGCACACCATCATCTTGGGATAACAGTGGTTTTATCAAGGCTCTCTTTGACCTTCTCTTACCCTGATTTCTCTGTTAAGCTCTCTACATCTATTGGTATCACAACCAGCTCTTGGCCTCCACTAATTGCTAGCTGATTGCTCCATTGTTCCTCATAATGCCCTTAGGGCATAAATTGCTCCACACTCTAATCCAATTAAATACGGGCCCCTTTGCAGGGCAGTTTTTGAGACGAGTCTTTGAGGTTCCAATTCCAGAGGGCTCTACTTAGCTGTCTTTCTGTGTGGCTCCTGCTGATAAATAACCAATCTGCTCTAAATTAGCTACAACCAATATCTTCATTGTTTTTCAGAGAGGTTCTTTAGGATTGAATTTCCCTTCAGTCTGCTCCAAATAATGTCACTTCCCTTGGGAAGAACTTTGGAGCATTCTGTTTTTATATTCTACCTCTCTTCCTGGGCCATTCCTCCAAAACTGAAGTCAGGGACAATGGCCTACTTCAGAGTGACATGCTAACACACTAGCTTTACATAGCTCTTCTTGACCTTTGTCTCCTAGCCAGTGAGCCGAAGTGGGGGTGATTAAGGTCTCATATTCTCAGCCTATCACATCTAGAATAGTGCTTCTTCCCTATAAGTAAGGGCTGGATAGAGGAAGAGAGCTCAGGACTTCTCAGCCATTCTTGGCTGGAGTGGAACTTCTGTAACATGGAACTGGAAAGGATGAGAAATATTAGAGCCTGATCTCCTGGGAGAGACTCCACTGACAGGTGAGAGAAGATGAAGCCATGTCTTCTTGCACCTGCCAAAGTGGAGCTTCTGTCATGCTAAGCTAGGGGCTTGGAGTGAGGGAATGGAAGCATTTTGTGGCTCAATTGCCACACAGACTTTTGCTGTTCTTAATGAGATATAGAAGATTTTCTTTTAAAAATGTCTATTCATTTGCTGTATGCCTTTAGGATAATTTCCAAAGACTTTAAATCATTGTTTGTTTTGTAATTTTCATCAGTTATGGTTGTTCCACTGGGGAAATGGTTCACAGAGCTCCTCACACTTCTGCTGAAGGTCACTCAGGATTTCTATTGTTTTTGAAGTCACTCCTGAGCATGAGACTTTTCCATAAGGCTCTAAATTTGAGCAGCCTCCTCCAGGTGCAGTGAGGATACCATTCATAACCACTGCTCTATAGAGGTAGGAGTGGGATGGGAGCAGCCCCAAGTTAAAATCTCAGTGAGTCTATTCTTCTTATCAAATTTCAGTTACTTTCCTTAAATAAAAACTGTTTTATTTATTGTATACCTTTGGTTACTTTTCAGAGTTCTGAAATGGTTACTTTTGATAATTTTGTTCAGTTGTTTTTAGGGAGAGGATTTGACAAGGTTCTCATTCCACTATTCCAGAACTCCTGCCCTAATAGTCTGATTTTATATTTACAATATCCATTAAAGATTAATAATAATTTATTAATATTTTATAAAGACAACTGATATTCCCTGCCCACTCCCATTTATCTTCCTAGCTTGTTCTCTTTCCCTACTTGCTCTGACCAGACCCTAGAATACCTGTACCCTTATATACCTTATGGCTAGGTTTATCTGGAGAACCCCGACTAATGCATTGACCTTCACTAACAGAAATAGAAAGAAGACAAGCCTATCCTTATTTTCCTCCAGCCTTGAAGTCTCTCTCTAGTGTCCCTTAATGATAGACCCTAATAGGAAACCAGCTGAGGTTTGCACAGTCCCAGCCACAGAATCACAAAGCAGTATAGGAAAGTAGTCTGGAGTAGGGGGGCAATAGCTTAATAATAGGCACACCATCCATCTGCCTAGATTTACTCAAATGTCATTTCTAAGAACCGTTCCTGAGCATCCTTCTCCCTAATCAAGGCTTGGGCTCCTTCTTTTTGTGTCTATAGAACTTCAACCTCACTTTCATCACAGCACTTATTACAATTTTTGTGTTTGCCTGTTTTGTGTATGTATGTCTAAAGTCAAGATGCTCGATAAAATTTTGTTGAATGAATGAAAGAATAAATAGAAACATAGAGGTGAGGAGCTTAGATGTTCTTTAATGTTCAAGCCTGTGTTTTGTTTCTGAGGGCTGTGGGTATGGGTGTGATATGTGTGCAGGTGTGTGTAGGGGTGTGTTTTATGTATATATGTTATATAGAGAGGTGTGTGTATTGTGGATGAAGAGTAGTGTTTGTTTTTCCTTTGGTAATTCTGTCCACTATGACCTAAATAAGAATTCAGTTGAATCAAAGGCTGTAAATACAAGGAAAAGACCAACACATTAAGATAGGATTCCAAGAAAAGCTGATATTCTAGCTTATGTAAACTTATCATACACACCCACTAGCAATTTGAGTCCCTTAACATCTCTTTAGAAATTATCTAGTGAAACAATGCCTGATTTTTTAGATCAAGAAACCCAAGTTCGAGGGGGAGGAGCCAAGATGGCGGATGAGACAAGCCGCCAGTCAGAAGGTCTCTGCAAAAAAGACGAATTTTAGAAGAAAGAGAAAAAAATAAGCTAGCAGAGAAACATAGATCAGGTGAGGGTCGGAAGGAAGGGTGCCTGAAACTACAGAAGACTCCACGGGAAGACCTTGCAGAGGAGAACTGGAAGGAGAAAGGTCCCGAGAGGCTTGGAGACCAGCGACAAGGATAGGTGGAGCAGTTAACTTCGCCCTCCCTTGCATCTCAGACTGCTGGTGGGCTCCTGAGTGGCTGGAGAGACCTGCTGACACCAGCCCAGAGACGGCTGCTGCCAGTGACCAGTGGCCTCTTGTGGACCCAGCACCGGGCTCCCAGCCCCTTCGGGGCACCTCCCCAGGTACAGACCCGAGCCTAGCGGCAGACGCCATAGTGCTCCATTCTCTCCTTCCCCCTCCCTACCGGTGGGTGTCCAGAGAGACAATTTAGCCATGACACGGAGGCATCTCCAAGGAACAGGACCTTTCCTTTTGGGGCCCTATAGCAGACTGAGGGGTACTCAGACTGCGAGTTCCCTACCCGCCAGCCCTCCCAGGTGCTACTTGCCTGGG